>NC_066535.1:9653404-9918404 GCF_024679095.1 Eriocheir sinensis | reverse complement strand
CTCTCCCTACACACAACCCCGCCCACTACACAACCTCCCTTCCCCCCAACATAACCCCCATACATAACCTCCCTCCCCTCTCCTCACCTTCCCCCTCCCTTAAACAAACCCCACACAAGCCTTCTCCTCTTACCCTAACCCTCCCCTCCCTCATCCGACACTCCACGACACACCATCTTTCCTTCTCACTAACATTTCCTTTTTCCGTAAGTAAATATGAGGTGAATTGAAAGACGGTGTTCGGTTCCCGCAGACTTTAATCCCCATGCGTCCGCTTCCATTATACACATTGCCACCACCACCATCACCACCCCTGTTACCATTGCATCTATATGGGCCTCACTGCAGCCCCGAGGAGGAGAGAAACATGCAGGAGGCGAGGGTGAACGTGTAATGCGAGGAGGTGATGAAGGGGGCGACGGGGCGAGGGAAAGGATAAGTCAGTGATAGCTGATATGAAGACGAACACACACACACACACACACACACACACACGCACACACAGACAAAGGTAAATAGTTAGATAAAAAGGAAAAAACTAAGAGGAAAGGAGAAGAAAGACAAAAAGCAAGATATAAAACGAAAAACACTAATTAAAAAAAATCCTGCCGTACAAACAAGGACTCACAGCTAAAAACACATACACACACACACACACACACACACACACACACACAAAACACGAACCCTTAACCATTTCGTCCCTCCAACAATTAAAACCATATCAGCAAAAAAAAAAAAAAAATAATCCGCCCTTAACATTACTCCTCCCAACACCTTGCTCTCCTAGGCACCAAGTCATTGAAAGACGGTGTTCGGTTCCCGCAGACTTTAACCCCATCCAAGCCAACTTCCTCCCACCCCTCTCCAAGCCCATACGTCCGCTCCACCACACACACCACCACCACTCCTGTTACCATTGCATCTGTGTGTGTGTGTGTGTGTGTGTGTGTGTGTGTGTGTGGAAAGGTGATTAATTAAAGAGGGGAAATGATCGCAAAGAGGTAGAAGGCAACAGGTGTTTGAAGTACCTGAGGGTAGTGGAAAGGTGATACGCGACTGGTGATTAGCATGCAGATTGACGCGCGCATGATGAGATTAATAGCACAAAGTGGCGCGCGAGTAAGTCATGCAAAGTGATAGCGTATGGGTTACACTGCATGGGGAGTGTTAAACCCGTATTCTTAAACATCTCGGCGCCCAAGCACACACATTTGACAAGGTGTTCGTAGTTGTGGGCATTTCCAGGAATAGTTTTATGACCCTGGTGGTAGTTTGATCATTCTCTTGTGCCATGAACCTAAAGAAACACTTATATGAATGCGATTGATCTCCTTTTATGCCTTTGAAAATAGCTGAAGTTTGATCATTCTCTTGTGTTATGAACCTAAAGAAACACTTATATGAATGCGATTGATCTCCTTTTATGCCTTTGAAAATAGCTGATGTGAGAGGCGGAAGTGTCTGAAAATACCGAACTATATAAGGAGCAGGTCGTTAGTTAAGGGACGTCCCGCAGAAGTGATCCTCCCGCCGAGTTAGCGCCGCCCAGGATCAGCCCAGCTATGTATACCCCGTTCACGTTAACTTGACGAATAAGCTCCTCCCCCTTCCCCAGTAAGCACATGTCACTGGCTGATCCACACGCAAGCCACTCCCCTTCCACAAATCAGGCTACATGTGATTGGTGGATGCTGGGAACGGTTAGCTCTTATTGGTGGATGCGGGGGTGGGTTGGGCGGGAATCATTTGCCAGGTTAGCGCCTCAACAACATATACAACGGACTTTTCAATGTTTTCATCGCAGAGGAGAGGACGCGTGCGGCTTTTCCGTGGTGTGTGGTGGGCGTCGGGGCGGGGCGGGGCATGCGGGCCTAGGCGGAGTGGTCGGAGTTGCAGGGTCGCGGCCACAGGTGTCCCCCCTTGTCCCTCCCTTCCCCCCCTCCCTATCCTTTGTTCCAGGTGTTAAAACGACCTCGGGCACAGCTTCTGGTCACCTGTTACTTGCTGTGTGTGTGTGTGTGTGTGTGTGTGTGTGTGTGTAAAACTTCGAACCATTCATCAGTCACCCATTCATTAACCCATTCTTCCACTCATCCACCAATCAGCCAGTACATTCATCCACTCACTGACATGTTCAACCATCTAGTTATCGATCAATTCACCCGTCTACTCACCCATCGCTATCTATCCCTCAATGGGTCTACCCTTGTATTCATCCATTCATCCATCCAATTACAAATAAATCTACCAACGTATCCACCTACCTATTCAACTATCCACTCATCCACAGTCACCCATCTATCCACCATTGTTGCCAGTCACTCCGCTGAAGTCTACGGGAACAGACAGCCAAGACCAAGCGTTTAGGAAGAGACAAAATCGCATACAAGTTGATATCAAATAGTTGGCTCAAGTATAGTATTATTATTATTATTATTATTATTATTATTATTATTATTATTATTATTAGTAGTAGTAGTAGTTAGTAGTAGTAGTAGTAGTAGAAGGAAGAGGAGGAGGTTGAGAAAGACACAGAGGAGGACGAGAACTATAGAGAGGAAGAAGATGAAGATAAGACAAGAAAAATGATAAAAGAGATTAAAAAAAGGAGGAGGTAGAGGGGAATGAGGAGGACAAAGAGAAGGACGAGGACTATAAAGAGGAAGAAAACTCATAACAAAGATTAAAAAAAGGAGGAGGAAGAGGAAAATGAGGAGGACAAAGAGAAAACCGATAACTATAAAGAAGAAGAGGAGAAGAAAAAGAAGAAAAGTGATAACAAACATAGATTAAAACCAGCCATTGAAACGCACGTTAGACCGGATGCAAGTGACCCAACAAACGACACAAAAGAACATAACAATAAAAAAAAAACTTCCCATCATGCGAGTGAAAGACGATGATAATAAGGATAATAACGAAGACGATAATGATACTAATTGTTACAGAACGGGCGACATTAGAGGCAGAAGAAAGAGTGCTAATGAAATTGGACTCACGTAGGGAAGGGAACAGAAGGAAAGGCGGGGAAGGGAAAATGGATGGAAGGGAGAGAGACAGACAGAGAGAGGAGAGGAGAGAAAGAGGAAGATGAGATGAGAGGGGAAAGAAGACGAAATTACTGATGATCCGGGATAAATAACAAAGTGATGAGAAGCATGAAGGTAAATTGAAAAGGAGGGAGGCGAGGAAGCGCAGTGAAAGGACCAATTATGCAAAATATAATGGAACCTGAGAAGAGAGAGAGAGAGAGAGAGAGAGAGAGAGAGAGAGAGAGAGAGAGAGAGAGAGAGAGAGAGAGAGAGAGAGAGAGAGAGAGAGAGAGAGAGAGAGAGAGAGAGAGAGAGAGAGAGAGAGAGAGAGAGAGAGAGAGAGAGAGAGAGAGAGAGAGAGAGAGAGAGAGAGAGAGAGAGAGAGAGAGAGAGAGAGAGAGAGAGAGAGAGAGAGAGAGACGGCCATAACGAATAAACGGCCCGATTAGTTGATTAGTTTCCTCTTGAACAACAACAACAACAACAACAACATCAACACAACAACAACAGCAACAACAACAAAAACAGCAACAAGAACAACAACAATAGCAACAGGAAGAACAGCAACGAGAACAACAGCAACAACAACAGCAACAACAACAACAAGAACAACAACAGCAAGAACAAGAACAACAACAACAACAACAGCAACAAGAACAACAACAACAGCAAAAAAAAAAAGGCATGGGGTGTGACTGACCTGCACCTGCTAAACAGGGTAGCATTTTAAACTACCTGAGTTCACTTGTTCTTCTGTTTTTATTTACGTGTATGTTCGTTTGTTTTTACCTGCTTCTTACCTGTGTTTTCTACCTGCTTGTGTCTACCTGTCTTCTAATTAGCTTCTCTATACCTGGCTTTTACACCTGTACTGTCTTTAAATTACCTGAGTTCACCTGTTCTATTCTTTTATTTGTTACGAAATTGATATCTCTTTTGGCCACTCATCCTTACTTGCTTTTATAGGAGCAGTGATTAGCGGGATTTTTTTTTCTCTTATTTATTTTTGCCCTCGAGCTGGTTCCTGTACTGTAAAAAAAAAGTTCGGTAAATTATGTATATACGGTTCTCTACCAAATCACTGTTCCTTTCTACTTTCTTCTGATATGTTCGGGAAATTATGTATATACGGATCTCTACCAAATCAGTGTTCCTTTCTACTTCTTCTGATGTGTTCGGGAAATTATGTATATACGGATCTATACCAAATCAGTGTTCCTTTCTACTTCTTCTGATGTGTTCGGGAAATTATGTATATACGGATCTATACCAAATCAGTGTTCCTTTCTACTTTCTTTCGATATGTTCGGTAATCTATGCATGATCTACCTGAGTCTACCAAATAATAATCAGTCAACCATATACAAATAGCATCAGTCAATCAATCATTTACGAATAGCGTTGTCAATTAAACATACACCAATAACGTTCTATCTATCAGTCATATACAAATAGCGTTTATGATCAGTGTTCAAAAAGTGGAAATAACTCATTCAGCGTCGTTACAATCCAGTGCGGAAGACAAAACAATCACACTTACATTTTTTTTTTAATTTTTGCTCTAAACCATACTTCTCACAGCCTCGGTAATCTTATCCAACTTAGGGACACTAGAACTTGATATTAAGCAATACTGACACCCGCATCGTCTTTCTGGGGAAACTCTGTGGTGAAATTGTCTACATGTCACATAATTATAATTCCCGACACAACCTTGGACGATGAGATGAAATAGTTCGACAATCCCAGAATGATCCTCGTCGCTCTTGCACTAAAATAAGACAATCCTCATAGCTTCATAGTTATTGCAGACAACATAAGTAGGCATCGATAACGTGCATCACTGTTCTTAAAGTTTGTCTTAAGGGGATATTACATTGGGCATATTTTCCGTGGATCTTCAGTCAAACCACGATTTCCGCTAACGTGGTTCTCAATTGTTTCTTGTTATTGCTGCTGATGAAGATGATGAGTAATACCGTCGTCCTTCAGTGAAATCTACCGTAGCTTTGGAAGATCGTGGACACCTCAGAAAACCACGCAAATCTGAGAACCACGCCAGCGGAAATCGTGGTTTGACTGAAGATCCACGGAAAATTTGCCCAGTGTAATAGCCCTTTTATATTCCTGGAACATGTGGAACTAGAGAAGGGACCCCTGAAAGCCGCTCATGCTATAGAAAACGAGTCCACAACTCCTACTTTTCAGGGAGCACTGCACTGAAGCTCTCCGGCAGGCAGACAAGCGGGGCTCCGAGTGTCTCCTGCACAACGGGAGCCAAAGTCTTCCCAGTGGTGCCTCAGCTGATGTGTGTGTGTGTGTGTGTGTGTGTGTGTGTTGGGGGGGGGGGGGGTGGAGGTGTGTATGAGAGAGAGATTCAGACCTATATTCTTAAAGGCTTTCGGCTCACAACAAATATATCTTGAGGCCACAAGCGAGATTAGTCAGGACCTCAAAAGTTTTTTTTTTTTTTCACGTTCATGGTGCAGAAGCATTGTCAAACTATCACTAGGCTCATACAACCACCCATGCAAATACCCACAATACCGCTACGTTAAAGCCTTATCAAATGCGGGTGTGCAAGCCCCGAGATGTTAATTTAAGAATGTGGGTTTGAAGCCCATGCATGATACGTAGTAGTGCATGAAGCCATCCACAAGCCCAGACCTCATATTTTCAGTCTCTTTACGTAGACGCCACGGATAGAGTATATTCATATTCTGTATTCGTATTCGGGTATATTCGAATACCGTATTTGGATGTATTCGTATTTGAATAATTATTGATAAATATCAAAGTATTCTCATTTGTATTCGAAAAGAAGGGAAAAGTATCCGTATTCTGCGAATAATCTGACGAATACTTCCAAATTTATCATCAGAAATAACAGCCGTTAATTGTTCCTTACAACTACAGCCTCCTGGATGGACGTGTAATGGTCCTGTATAGTTCAGGTTCATGAGCTCATTTTACTGTTGCATAACTTTAGAACAGTGCTATACCCAGTTTCGTCGATAAGGTATTTTTCAATGGAAAGTACTCATGAATGTATTCATGAATGCTTCCAAGAAATATTCGTATTTGTATTCGAATTATAACCATTCCAGTGTATTCGAATTCGTATTCGTTGGAATTTGAAGTATTTGTATTCTTATTCGAATACACAACTCTTGTATTCACTCCATCCCTAAACTTAACCTAACCTAACAAAACCCCGAACAATTACCATCCGTCTTGACTCAGAAAAATCATCTATTCTTCCTTACTAAATGAGACTTTCTATATAATATAATGAGTGCTTCCTTTGTTAATTAATGTTATAATTTGCCGCCTATCATGTGTTTAAAAATTCTCTAAACTTAACCTAACCTAACAAAACCGTTACGTTACAAAACAGTTAATATACGTCTTTACTCAGAAAAAAATCATATATGCTTCCTCAGAAATGAAACTTTTTATCCAACAAGGGAAAGTCTTTCTTGGTTAATTTATGCTATAAGTTTCTGGCTATCTTGTGTTTGAAGATACCCTAAACTTAACCTAACCTAATAATACCCCGACAAGTTTACATATATACGTCTTGACTAAAAAAATCATATGTGCTTCCTTAGTAATGAGACTTTCTATATAACAAAGTGACCTCTTTGTTGATTTATACCGTAAGTCGCTGGCTGTCGTGTGCTTGAATAGACCCTTAATCTTACCTAGCTATAACCCAAACAGTCACTATATATATGCACTCAGTAAATTCACAAATGCTTTCTTACTAAACAGACTTATTATCTGACACAGTGAGCCCTTCCTTTGTTAATTTGTGCCATAAGTTCCTGCCTATCATGTGTTTGAAAATTTCCTAAACTTAACCTAACCTAACCTAACAAAACCTCAAATAGTTACTATAGGTCTTGACTCAGAAAATTCATATATGCTTCCTTACTAATGAGACTTTCTAAACAACAAAGTGAGGTCATTCCTTGTTGATTTATGCCATAAGTTGCTGGCTATCATGTGTTTGAAAATTTCCTAAACTTAACCTAACCTAACAAAACCCCAAACAGTTACTATAGGTCTTTACTCAGAAAATTCATATATGCTTCCTTACTAATGAGACTTTCTAAGCAACAAAGTGAGGTCATTCCTTGTTGATTTATGCCATAAGTTGCTGGCTATCATGTGTTTGAAAATTTCCTAAACTTAACCTAACCTAACAAAACCTCAAATAGTTACTATAGGTCTTGACTCAGAAAATTCATATATGCTTCCTTACTAATGAGTTTCTAAACAACAAAGTGAGGTCATTCCTTGTTGATTTATGCCATAAGTTGCTGGCTATCATGTGTTTGAAAATTTCCTAAACTTAACCTAACCTAACCGAACAAAACCCCAAACAGTTACTATAGGTCTTGACTCAGAAAATTCATATATGCTCCCTTACTAATGAGACTTTCTAAACAACAAAGTGAGGTCATTCCTTGTTGATTTATGCCATAAGTTGCTGGCTATCATGTGTTTGAAAATTTCCTAAACTTAACCTAACCTAACAACAAAGTGAGGTCATTCCTTTTAATTTATGCTATAGGTTTCTGGATATCATGTGTTTGAAAATTCCCTAAACTTAACCTAACCTAACAAAACCCCAAACAGTTACTATAGGTCTTGACTCAGAAAATTCATATATGCTTCCTTACTAATGAGACTTTCTAAACAACAAAGTGAGGTCATTCCTTGTTGATTTATGCCATAAGTTGCTGGCTATCATGTGTTTGAAAATTTCCTAAACTTAACCTAACCTAACCTAACCTAACAAAACCCCAAACAGTTACTATAGGTCTTGACTCAGAAAATTCATATATGCTTCCTTACTAATGAGACTTTCTAAACAACAAAGTGAGGTCATTCCTTGTTGATTTATGCCATAAGTTGCTGGCTATCATGTGTTTGAAAATTTCCTAAACTTAACCTAACCTAACCTAACCTAACAAAACCCCCAACAGTTACTATAGGTCTTGACTCGGAAAATTCATATATGCTTCCTTACTAATGAGACTTTCTAAACAACAAAGTGAGGTCATTCCTTGTTGATTTATGCCATAAGTTGCTGACTATCATGTGTTTGAAGCTACCCTGAACTTAACCTAACCTAACAAAAACACAAACAGTTAATATGTCTTTACTCCGAAAAATCATATATGCTTCCTTACGAATGAGACTTATTATCTGACTGAGTGAGGTCGTTCTTTGTTGATTCTTGCCATAATCTGTCGCCTATCATGTGTTTGAAAACGCCCTAAACTTAACCTAACCTAACAAAATTCGGAACAATTACCATACGTCAATCAGAAAAATCATATATGCTTACTTACTCATGAGACTTTCAATATAACAAAGTGATATATTTCTTTGTTGATTTATGCTACAAGTTGTTGGCTGTCATGTGTTTGAAGATGCCCTAAACTTAATCTGACCTAACAAAACCACAAAAACTTACCATACGTCTTTACTCAGAAAAACTCATCTATGCTTCCTTACTAATCCAGACTTTCAATATGACAAAGTGAAGTCTTTCTTTGTTAATTTATGCTATAGGTTTCTGGATATCATGTGTTTGAAAATCCCCTAAACTTAACCAAACCTAACCTAACCTAACAAAACCCCGAACAGTTACCTTACGTCTTGACTCAGCATAATCATTTATTTTTCCTTACTAAATGAGACTTTCTACATAACATAATGAGTTCTTCCCTTGTTAATATATGCCATGATTTGCCGCCTATCATATGTTTGAAAATTCTCTTAACTTAACCTAGCTTAGACGCTAGGGTGTAGCTTCGAATCTAACCATGGGGTGTACAGGAGATACTTTCGTTGTAATTCACACTCAATATTACCCTCTTGGACGAGAACCTTTATCTTATCTATCCTAACCTAACCTTACCCAACCTAACGCTCGGCTGTAGCTTCGAATCTAACCATGGGGTGTTCAGGAAAATATTCTCGCTGTGCTAATCCCACTCAGTCTTACCCTCCTTGACGAATACCTAAATCTTACCTATCCTAACCTAACCTGTTCAAGAGTAGAGATTTGGGGTCGGGATTCTTTCAGACGCTTCCATCTCTCACATAAACTCTTTCCTAGGGCCAAAAAGGAGATCAATTGGGTCTTCATGAGTGTTTTATTTTTAGGTTCATGGTACAGAAGAAGGGTCAGAGTACTACCAGGAGCAGCGAGTAGCGGGCTTTTTTTATTATTGTTTCCTTTTTTTGTGCCCTTGAGCTGTCTCCTTTGTTGTAATTAAAAAAGGGCCGTTGAACTACCTCTGGATATGCCCCAAACTCCTATGAAAGCCTTGTTACAAATGTGAGCTTGGGGGCCGAGAGTACGCAGCCGGATCCTCCCTTCCCCCCTTCCCGTTACCGCTTCCATCCGTTCCGTATAGTCAGTCCGTCCGTCCGTCCGTCCCACCCTCTTTTGTCATCCCATGCACACAGCTCTTCCCTTTCTAACACATACACATCCCACCTCACCGCCTCACCTTGCACACTTTTATTATTATCACCATTACAAGAGATGCAACAGGTAGAGTGGGAGGAGTGCGGACACGATAAGCTGCCTGTTCAGTGGACCCAAAACTTTACCTGAGACGCCGAGAAAGAGAAAATGAAAGTGCAAGCGATGAGAGAGAGAGAGGGCTAAGGAGGACAAGAGGAGAATATAGATTATCGAAATGAATGGACAGAAGGGTAGAACAGTAAACATCTTAAAATGCATAACAAAGAGAGGACGAGAGGAGAATATAGAAGATTATCGCAATGAAGGGACAGAAGGGTAGGGTAGTAAACATTAATACACACAACAGAGGGCGAAAGAGGACGAGAGGAGAATTTAGAAGATTATCGCAATGAAGGGACAGAAGGCTAGAACAGTAAACATCTTAAAATACACAACAAAGAGAGAGCGAAAGAGGACGAGAGGAGAATATAGAAGATTATCGCAATGAAGGGACAGAAGGGTAGGGTAGTAAACATATTAATATACACAACAAAGAGAGGGCGAAAGAGGACGAGAGGAGAATATAGAAGATTATCGCAATGAAGGGACAGAAGGGCAGGGTAGTAAACATCTTAAAATACACAACAAAGAGAGGGCGAAAGAGGACGAGAGGAGAATATAGAAGATTATTGAAATGAAGGGACAGAAGGGCAGGGTAGTAAACATCTTAAAATACACAACAAAGAGAGGGCGAAAGAGGACGAGAGGAGAATATAGATTATCGAAATGAAGGGACAGAAGGGTAGGCTATAGTAAACATCTTAAAATACACAACAAAGAGAGGGCGAAAGAGGACGAGAGGAGAATATAGATTATCGAAATGAATGGACAGAAGGGCAGGTTAGTAAACATCTTAAAATACACAACAAAGAGAGAGCGAAAGAGGACGAGAGGAGAATATAGAAGATTATTGAAATGAAGGGACAGAAGGGCAGGGTAGTAAACATCTTAAAATACACAACAAAGAGAGGGCGAAAGAGGACGAGAGGAGAATATAGATTATCGAAATGAAGGGACAGAAAGGTAGAATAGTAAACATCTTAAAATACACAGCAAAGAGAGAGCGAAAGAGGAGGAGAGGAGAATATAGAAGATTATTGAAATGAAGGGACAGAAGGGCAGGGTAGTAAACATCTTAAAATACACAACAAAGAGGAGAATATAGAAGATTATACAAATGGAGGAACAGAAGGGTATGCTCTTATCTTAAAATACACAACAAACAAACATAAAACACAAGGAAAATATATATAAAAACACCCTCACTATGAACCCTTTTGCCCTTTGAAAATACAAGTCCAAGTTCAAGTCCACCAGTTAATCCTCACTTCAGTTTTCCACTTCAGTTCCACTCACGCTACACCCCGTAAACACCACGCCCCGCCCCGCCCCGCACCGCCCCTGATTCTACGCCTGTCAATTGGTAACACTGTCCCGCCCACTATAGTTCCCCGTAAGGCTCTGACCTCTCACGTAAGCCCCGCCCGCCCCGCCCCGCCTCCGCACACCTGAGTTCACACCTGTTGCTCTATATAACTGCCCCGCCCACGATTAATTTAGTTCCCCCACAATGACTCCCCCCCTCCCCCCCTGCCCCACTCCGTCACCGTTCATTTCGCCCCTATATATTAATTTTCTGTAAAGGGAACTGGCATAACGGCAAAGCAATATAAGAAAACACAACAACGAAAAACGCCAATCCGAAAAAGGAAGACAGGTGGTACTGAGGGAAAAGAGGGTGGTACTGAGGGAAAAAAAGAAAAGGAAGGAAAAGAAGAAGAGAAGTACGGGATTAGAGAATGGATGGGGGATGGGGAAGGAAGATGGAGGAGGGAGGAGGGAGGAGGAATGCGAGAGGAAGAGAGGAAATTTGAGAAAGGTAAGGAAGGAAGATATGAAATGAACGAGGAAGAGGAGGGGATGATGGGGAGAGATGGAAGAACTGTCACAACTATCTACCACCCAAAACTAACCCCTCTTCTGGACTCGTTTTTTTTTTAACGTTCGGAGCAGCGTCTAACGTTTTTTTTTTTGTGTGTGTTGTTGCTGTTGATGTTGCTGTTGTTATTGTTGTTGTTATTGTTTATTCGCCCTTGAGCTGCCTCCCTTGCCGTAAAAAAAAAAAATAATAATAATAAATGTTCGCGACAGTCCTCCACCCGCCCTGCCGACACCCCTACATGTCACCCTCCCTGCCACGCTCCTCCCTCTAATACGGTCCAATAGGTAGTAAATGTAAGCCCAGTGGAAGGTTGTAATTACTGGTGGTGGTGTGGGGGGGGGTTGACGAAGGAGACGGAGGAGGAGAAGGAGGAGGAGGAGGAGGAAACATAGAAGAGCAAGCAACATGAAGTCTCCTGCAGGCTTTTAATGTAACAGTGGGTAATGATGATGATGATGATGATGAGGAGGAGGAGGAGGAGGATGTGGTAGTGAAATTAATGGTGACAAAGTGGTGATGTTGCTGTTGGTGGTAGTGGTGGTGGTGGTGATGGTGGTGATGATAGTGGCGGTTGTGATGATGGTGGTGGTGGTGCAGGTGATGGTTATGAAGTGAGTGGAGAAGACAACGAAGAAAAGAGGGAGAGAAAAAGAGAGAAACATGGAGAGAGGAGATAAAGGAAGGGGAGGAGAGAGGGGAGGAATGCGAGGGGAAGGAAGCCAAAGAGAGAGAGAGAGAGAGAGAGAGAGAGAGAGAGAGAGAGAGAGAGAGAGATTTCCTTCCTCTTGTTGTTATTGTTCTATTGTAGTTGTTGTTTACGGTGGTGGTAGTGGTGGTGGTGGTGGTGTGGTGGTGGTGGTGGTGCTTCAACGATGAGCTTCCTGTGGTATTATCTAAGAGAGAGAGAGAGAGAGAGAGAGAGAGAGAGAGAGAGAGAGAGAGAGAGAGAGAGAGAGAGAGAGAGAGAGAGAGAGAGAGAGAGAGAGAGAGAGAGGAGAAAAAAAGAGAGAAAGGGAAAAGAAAGAAGAGAATGGATGTGGAAGGAAAGAGGAATGTGGGTAGATGTGGAGGTGGAGGTAAAGAGAAGGAAAAGAGGAAGAGGAGGGGAAGAGGAAGAGAAAGCAGTGGGTGAGGAAACTAAAGAGGAAGAGGATGGGGAAGAGAAAAAGGAAGAGATAGAGGGCAGAGAAAGAAGAAGAGGGGAATGAACAGGAAGAGGAGTACGGGAATAGAAAAAGGAAGAGAAAAGTTAAAGGAAGAAGAGGGAGGAAGGAAGAGAAGGAATAGACGAAGAAGACGAAAAGGGAGAGAAAGAAGAGGGAGAGGAGAGGAAGGGGAAGATGAGGATGCAAGGGAGTGTGAGAGGAAGAGGAGGAAAAGAGGAAGAGGGAGAGGAAGAGGAGGGGAAGTGAGGGGGAAGGGAGAGGGAAGAGGCGATGACCCTTTCCTGCTGACAAAGAGAGAGAGAGAGAGAGAGAGAGAGAGAGAGAGAGAGAGAGATTTTCTAGCCATGACCTCTCTCTCTCTCTCTCTCTCTCTCTCACACACACACACACACGAGGAAGCCATATAGTCTCTCTCTCTCTCTCTCTCTCTCTCTCTCTCTCAGTGAATATAAACCCTCGTTACTTTCACACACACACAAACACACACAGAGAGAGAGAGAGAGAGAGAGAGAGAGAGAGAGAGAGAGAGAGAGAGAGAGAGAGAGAGAGAGAGAGAGAGAATCTGTACATCCACCCACAGTTCCCTTTAATTTCACACACTCCCACGCACTCTTCCCCCGTGACACTGTGACAAACTTTTTGCTCCCTTGCTGTTTTTAGTCCTGTTGTAGTCATGCTTCCTATCTGTGTTGCGAAAGAAACAGTCGGTAATAAAAATAATTTCATATGCAAAATAACGTTGTTCGACCTAAGGGAAAAAATAAAATGACAGTGTGTGTGTGTGTGTGTGTGTGTGTGTGTGTGTGTGTGTGTGTGTCAAATTATATATTGTCCCTCTCTTCTATGTACTACCACCACTACCACCACCACCCCGAGACCCTCCTGTCCCCACCACAACATCGCCACATAGCGCTTCCATGGTGCAGCGGTTAGCACGCCTAGCTATCAATCCGCGGACCTGAATTCGATCCCGCCTCGGTGCAATCAGCGCACAGTTTACCCAGCACAGCTCACCCTGTGCTGGTCCATATATGGGTACCTGAGGAAGGTAAACTGTCTTAATTTGGATGCCACACTGCCCCTGTGTCCCTGGGTTCTTACCGACCACAGGCTCAAGGCCCAATGAGGCGGATATGGCCACGTAAGCCATGCGCTGCTATAAGCCGCCAACTTGACCTTTACTGCTTACATCACCACCCTATCACCAAGTGCCACCAATACCAGCCTGTCATCACCATTACAACATCATCATTAGTTCATCACCCCTACATCTCCATGCACCTCCAGCATCCTGTCATCACAACCACTACCTCGTCACAAGGCCAACACCAGGCCAGCAGCACTCACGCCGCGGCACAGGAAGCCATTAGTTGTCAGTCATCGCTTCATCTGCAGCACGTCGAGGACGATTTACTGTGACGGGGTGTTGTTGCCGGGATGGTGAGGGGAGAGGCGGGGCCGCGGTGACTGATGGTGCTGGAGGAGACTGTAGTGTCGCCAGTCTGCCCAGTCGGTCGTTGAATCACACCGTAAGCTGACGCTTCACGCTGGGCAGCGGTGGTTGTGTGTGCGCGTGTGTCCACGGGTGTGCATGTCTGTGTGTGTGCGTGTGCGTGTGTGTTTATGTGTGTGTCCGTGCGTGCCAGTGCCACCGTGCAGCCCAGGGTCTTCCGCGACACTCCTCATGATAAGCAACTGCGGTGTGTCTTGTGCCCATTAATTAAATCGTTGTGTCTCGTGGTTCTGTGTGACGGACTCAGTGGCCCCGGAACCCCCTGGCGGTGCCTGAGGGTTGGTGGGGCGGCACGTGGCCGCGATGGCAATACTGAGGTGGCGCGGAACACGCATCCACCTGCTGGCGGTGGGGTTCACGTTAGCGGCCCTGCTGGTGTTCGGGTGGCGATGGGGACTACTGGGGGCGCTACCCCAGCCCCGTACCAGGGTGCCAGCCATGGTGGGGGCCGCGGGCAGCCCCCAAGCCCCGTGGGTGTCACACAGCTTGGCGCCACGGCAAACACATCAGGAGGAGGCGGTGCTGCATGGTGAGGTTGAAGAGGCGCTACCCGGTGAGCGGTTCTGGCACCTGGACCTTAAGGGCGGCGCGCCGCGCGTGGGCGTACTGGAGAGGCTGATGGGCATGGCGGCGAGGGCAGGGGCCACGGGCGTGCTGGTGGAGTGGGAGGACGCCTTTCCCTATACAGGCCACCTCGCCAACCTGTCCTCCCGCGCCGCCTACACGCCGGCGGAGGTGCGGCGCATTGCGGCGGCAGCGCACGATGCGGGGCTGAAAATGGTACCGTTGATGCAGAGCCTCGGCCACCTGGAGTACGCGCTGAAGCAGCCGCAGTGGGCGGCGCTGCGGGAGGCGGGCAGCGTGGCTGAGGCGTGCCCGTCACTGCCCGCTGCGGCGCGCCTCGTCACGGACGCCCTCGACCAGCTATTGACTGCCATACCCGCGCCCCTCGTGCACATCGGCGCCGACGAGGTGTTCACGCTAGGTCACTGTGCGCGCTGTCGCGCCCGCCGCATCACTCCACTCAACCTGTACCTGCACCACGTCCTGACTATCGCCAGGCACGTCAAGAGCCGTTGGGGAGCGCGCGTCCTAGTGTGGGACGACATGGTGCGTCGCGCTCCGCTGCAGGCGCTGCGCTCCCTGGCGGAGGTGGCCGAGCCCGTGGTGTGGGCGTACGGCCCTGACGTAGACCGGCTGGTGCCTCCCCATGTGCTGCGGACGTACGCCGCCGTGTTCCCCCGCGTATGGCTGGCGCCGGCCTTCAAAGGCGCATCGGGGCCGCGTGCCTTCATGCCCGACGCGGCGCGGCACGCCGCTAACACGCTGGCATGGATGACGACGGGTCGTCGCGTCCAGCGGCAGGCTGGCCTGGGCGTGGGGGGCCTGGTCATCACGGGCTGGTCGCGCTATGATCACTTCGCGGTGCTGTGCGAGCTGCTGCCACCTGCCACGCCGTCGCTGGTGCTCACGCTGCTCACCGCCGCCCACGGCAGCCTGACGCCAGCCGCGCTACGTGACGCCCACGCGCTGCTGGAGTGCCCACCGCACGTAACCCTGGAACCGGCGGTAGATCCCCACCTGTGGGCGGCGCGGGACTGTGCCTTTACCGGCGCCAATGCCGCCGCGATGCTGCACAGGTACGCGCGGCTGCGGGAGGAGGTGGAGGCGGTGAGGCACGAGTCGCAGGAGCACGGCGGCTGGCTTACGGCCTACAACCGGCGCCACAACTTTTCCTCGCCCGCCAGAGTGCGCCAGGCCACGGCCAGCCTCGGTTCCCTCAGCGCCAGCCTCCGCGGCCTGTACAAAGAGGCCCGAGCGGTCCTGCGGCAGTACCACGACCACCACACCACCGCGGAGTGGCTGGAGCAACACCTCGACCCCCTCAACACCACCCTCACCACGCTCAACGCCGCTGCCGCCACCCTCACCGCCATCAATACCTGGCCACGACGACCACTAGACTACCACCAACACCAACACGACGACTACAACGACTACACCAACGACGACGCCACGATTGCCACCCACTAGCAAGCACACTCACCACCATCACCCACCACCTGGCCACAACGATCACCACGACTCATCACCACCGAAGGAAGGGAACCAACAGTATTAAAATGACAATAAACAGTCTACAGTGACAAACAGCAGTATTAAAGTCACACAGCACAGTAGTGATAACCAACAGTATTACCCATCACAGTGCACGGCAGAACAGTATTGCCGTCACAGTGACAACCAATGGTGTTTTCATTACAGCGCGCGTTAAATTGGAACACCAAGCATTCAAGGTCACAGAGCACAGTATTGACAACTAGCAATATTATTATAGTGATGTGTACAATGTTGCTCCTTGAGACCTTCCCACGGACCCATACACACCAAAATATGTATTTTTCTTAAAGTAACGTGTTGTAATAAATTATTGTATATATTTTAAGTGTATGTATCCCTTGGGCATCGTTTTATGAATTGTGTTTACATAGTACATAAGCTATATGAGGAGAAGTTATTTTTCTTTTTTTTCGGGGGGGGGGGGGGGATCATGGAGCAGTTATTTGTGTGGGGTGGGGGAGGGAGGGGTCAACAAAGCATAATTTTTTTTCAAGTAAATCCCCGCATTCTTTTTTTTTTTTTCCTTCTCAGAGTTCAAGGTGAGGGAGAACGATACCGAGCAAAACGCTTCAACAAGTGGTGTGACGGCTCAGACAGCTGGGCTAGCGTCACACCTCGTCCTGGCACGCTGAGTTACACCACGCACCTAACAAGCCACACACTAACAAGTTATTCACGTCATATATGTATTATTTAGCATTGTGTATTCCTATTACTTTTATTCCTTGGTACAAACACAAACACCTATAAGTATTATCAAGCATTGTGTATTCCTCCTCCTTTTATTCCTTAGTATAAACACAAACACCTATATGTATCATCTAGCATTGTGTATTCCTCCTCCTTTTATTCCTTAGTACAAACACAAACACCTATATGTATTATCAAGCATTGTGTATTCTTCCTACTTTTATTCCTTAGTACAAACACAAACACCTATATGTATCATCTAGCATTGTGTATTCCTCCTCCTTTTATTCCTTAGTACAAACACAAACACCTATATGTATTATCAAGCATTGTGTATTCCTCCTCCTTTTATTCCTTAGTACAAACACAAACACCTATATGTATCATCTAGCATTGTGTATTCCTCCTCCTTTTATTCCTTAGTACAAACACAAACACCTATATGTATTATCAAGCATTGTGTATTCCTCCTACTTTTATTCCTTAGTACAAACACAAACACCTATATGTATTATCAAGCATTGTGTATTCTTCCTACTTTTATTCCTTAGTACAAACACAAACACCTATATGTATCATCTAGCATTGTGTATTCCTCCTTCTTTTATTCCTTAGTACAAACACAAACACCTATATGTATCATCTAGCATTGTGTATTCCTCCTCCTTTTATTCCTTAGTACAAACACAAACACCTATATGTATCATCTAGCATTGTGTATTCCTCCTCCTTTTATTCCTTAGTACAAACACAAACACCTATATGTATCATCTAGCATTGTGTATTCCTCCTTTTATTCCTTAGTACAAACACAAACACCTATATGTATCATCTAGCATTGTGTATTCCTCCTCCTTTTATTCCTTAGTACAAACACAAACACCTATATGTATCATCTAGCATTGTGTATTCCTCCTCCTTTTATTCCTTAGTACAAACACAAACACCTATATGTATCATCTAGCATTGTGTATTCTTCCTACTTTTATTCCTTAGTACAAACACAAACACCTATATGTATCATCTAGCATTGTGTATTCCTCCTCCTTTTATTCCTTAGTACAAACACAAACACCTATATGTATTATCAAGCATTGTGTATTCTTCCTACTTTTATTCCTTAGTACAAACACAAACACCTATATGTATCATCTAGCATTGTGTATTCCTCCTTCTTTTATTCCTTAGTACTGTTACACCACCCCCCCTACCACACACCAGTACAAACACAAACACCTATATGTATCATCTAGCATTGTGTATTCCTCCTCCTTTTATTCCTTAGTACAAACACAAACACCTATATGTATCATCTAGCATTGTGTATTCCTCCTCCTTTTATTCCTTAGTACAAACACAAACACCTATATGTATCATCTAGCATTGTGTATTCCTCCTTTTATTCCTTAGTACAAACACAAACACCTATATGTATCATCTAGCATTGTGTATTCCTCCTCCTTTTATTCCTTAGTACAAACACAAACACCTATATGTATCATCTAGCATTGTGTATTCCTCCTTCTTTTATTCCTAAGTACGGACACAACTTGAACACTTAAAGAGTCGCATTGCAAGACATATCGCCGCCCAAGAACACACATTTGACAAGGCTTTCGTAGGAGTTGTGAGCATTTCCAGGGGTAGTTTAGTGACCCTGGTGGTTGTGTGAGTCTACTTCTGTACCATGAACCTGAAGAAACACCCATTGGAACCCGACTGACCCCCTCTTTGACCTTTATAAATGGCTGATGTGAGAAGCGAGTGTGTCATAATACCAACCTTAAAGCCCTAAGAAAACTGCCTCGGGGTTAAAATAGCCAGTACCTTCCTTCACATCCGTTATTTTTTTTCTTCAATACTCGACGAGGCAGTAAAAAAAATGCGAACAGAAAAAAAGTTGCTTCCCAAGAATGGAAAAAATGACAGATCCAAATAGAAAAATCAGAAACAGTTTACGGAGGTGTCTTAATTCATACTCCCCAAGCAAGTGGTAAAGTCATAAGAGGGTGGAAATACTAACAAAAGAACGAAAGAAAAGGAATGAAAGACTGATAATGGCTAACTCTTGCATAGGGAATTTGAACAGCTCAGTGGAGGGGCAGCGGGGACACGGTAAGGATGGAGGCATGTATCAGCATTTCAGAAGAGCAGTCAGCATGAAAATATTGATAGAAGATAGAAAGATATGCAACATTAGTGGGATTAAGATGTGGAGAGCCAGTGGAAGGAGGGAAGGTGATGAGGCGAAAAGCAAGCGTTAATCAAAACCAACACTCACCAGTCACCCAAACGAGCTAGTCTTCTTGAAATCTTGATGTTCCCGTCGCCCACACACAATACGCACACTCACACGAGATTCACAAGCCTATTCCCGCCTTGCCAGAGTCAGAGTAAGAGTCTCTGAGCCGGAAAACGTAAAATAAAGCGGTAAATAGCGAAGCACTCACGTCTGACTGTCCCCATCACGCCGGTCGTTCTTCATACTCTTGCCAGGGAATGTTTACTTTACGGGCTATTTTGCAAGCTTTACCCGATTGTTTGTATATGAAAATGTTTATGTTGTTGATTGATAATGCATTTGTCTTACCTTCACCGTGTTAGAAAAGCGAATCGGTTATCTGAGTACGTTCATGACGTTGCGCAACTATGAACCAACGGTGCCAGATTGTCGTACTCAGCCTCCTACATTTCCCGATTTCCTACCCAAAAACTGTCTTCTCCACCCCGATAACTGGATTCATTTATAGTTATCGCTGAAATGGTAAATTATTGCTGCTGTTTTGCAATAGTTGTGTCAAAAATCGGTAAATACGATGCTCTGAGTACGATAATCTGGCAACGTTGCTATGAACAGTCATGGCTCTTCACTAAAGTTTTATTATGGCGCCCACGTTTCCCTGGCGGCCCGTGGAGACTCGAGGACAGTCGCCGTGAGGGAGGGCAAGTTGGAGTACAGGAACAGGACAGAGGCCGGATTCATCAAACCTCTTACGAGACCTGTTGTTCTTAAGTCTTCTGGTAACTCCATTATCAAGGAACGCTATTGATCTTAAGGCGACTCCAATGGCAATGAAAGATGTGTCGACCAGGCCAGTACTTCATTCACCGTCATCGGAGCAGCCTAAACAAAAAGATCATTCGTAGAGGACAGATTTACTTAAAGACTTATACCAACGACCGGTCTTGTAGTGGCTTGGTGAATCCGGCCCTAGGTCTATAATAATACAAGTCAGTCGTCACTCGATCGGAGGGTATGCTATTCTTGTAACATAATCAAGTATGGTAGAAAAGGAAGATTGTAGAAAAAAAGCCGATTAAACCTGAACACTACGAACAACATAGGCAACTGTATCAATGTATGTATTCAAAAATGTATAAAAGTCATCTACCACATACCATTACATAAATAAAAGCTACCAAGCCAGCCAATATAGTTGTTCATCCCGAGTCGTAAGGTAATGAAGGAAGATGTAGGTTAATTTCAGTGTCTGTGTAGGGCGAAGAGTCTGTAGAGGTTAGCATCACGTACTGAGGGCAACACGGAAATCAAATAATGAGGGTCGATGTTCTCAGGATGCTTTCGCCTCGTACAACTATTTCCAAAGGCCGAAAAGGGATATGATGGGGTTCTAATGAGTGTTTTTTTAGGCTCTTGGTATGGACGAAGGGCCAAATTGCCACCAGGGTCAGAAGACTACCCTTAGAAATGCCCAAAACTCTTACAAAAGCCTTGTCAAATACGTGTCCTTGGGCGCCAAAATGTTGAAGAATCTGATCCGAGGAGTTCCGCCCCTGAACAGCACCCAACAAACATATTTCCCTTAGATTTAACTTTTCTTTGCAAATAAAACAGCATATAATCAATGAATGTAATGTATAATGTACTGCCATACATCAAGGAAATACTTGCAGATCTAATCAAACAGATCTAGGAATTAAGCTAGATTTAAAACTATTATCACCATGAAAGGTTATTACTTTCATCATAAGTTACAAAGTCTGTAACCCTGACACACCTCAGATTTAGGGAATCAAGGATAAATGAAACAGTGGAATATAGATAATTAGAATAATAAGGCCGGGGTAAATGCGAATAAAGTAACAAAAAATCAAAGGGGCATTCAGTTTGATTTTGATTATTATAAGAGAGCAATACAGACTGAGGGTTAATCATATATCATTTCAGTACCGCTACAGTAAAAAGCAATCACTTTTGACGTTAAATTTCTTGACATTCTCTGCATTGCTGATGTCATGAGAAGAGCTCCAGGACCAACTCATGGGAAAACACCTGGTAGTGGACAGGGCTGCTCTTCAATAAATCATTCAATTGAAGTTTGCTGTTGTGCCTTTGGCTGTAGCAACAGGCTGAGGAAGGGTTACAAAGTGATCAAATTTCCTGCATACCAAGGACTGTGGAAATCAGTGAAAGAAAAGCTACAAAGATTGACACAAACCTTCACCTCAGGTTCATTAGAGGTCCAACCCAAGATGATGATGAGGGAAACTATCTCCCACATGGCAATATTATTTATTGTGACCTGTCCTGCAAGGCTCAGTGTTGAGTGTCACGGTCTATGAATACAGTATGTAGTGACTTGTTCCTCTCTATACTTTTCTATCATTTGAAGTAGACAGAATATTCCATCCATTAATCCTCTTCCTGTAATGAATCTTGACTATTCTTTCTCTAAATCAACTTCCTCTTGGCCACCCATTTATTTTTCCTAATATATTCATTGATCATCATTAATTTTCTACATTAAATCCTATCCCTAGTGACCTCCTTGCTCTTCTCTCACAGTCCCTTTATGTTAAGTAATATAAAACAAACTTTTCAGTTTTATTGTTATAAATCAACTTCTCTTATGAACTGCTTATACTGCACAGGAAATTGAACCAGTGAGGTGTCACATAGACTGTTTCCATCTCTGCATAACAATGGGTATTAGATCTGGTCGCAAACAAACTAGTAACACATACTAGAACACAATATCGACCACCGGAGTTCTGAGGAGTCAAATACTGTCTAGGAAATAGATTTAAAGCTATAGATAGATAAGACAGCAATATGCTTATCTTTATAATATTTTAAATACAGTATGAAACACTAATGTACCTTATTAAAAGTAAACAAATATTGATGTTTAAGTAGAGATACTTTGATGTTCCATTAACTTATCAATATCAAACATAAATAAGTACATGAAAATAATATACTTTAATCTGACAGTTTACTGCAGCAACAACATTTTGATACCTGGCTTCCTAACTTATAATGCAATACCACATATTTTGTCAAACCATAAACAGCAACAGTTGAGGCCTAATGCTGCACACACAGAGAAGCCAAGAGTCCTGCCACAACTTCAGCAGTTTCTCACATGCATGAGACTCAAGATGAGAAACAGCTAGTAATATCAAGCTTGGTAAAAATATCTTAGAAACAATATAATATTTTCAATTTAATTTCATAAGGGTAAAAAATTAATTGGTAAGAACTGAGACCTATGCAGCCACAAGCCTGTCTGCTCATTGTTAATTTGTTAAAGCCTATTACATACCATCATTACCACTTCTGATTTTTTGAAGTCATGAGGCAAAGTTGCAGGAAATCTGTCTGTCATGTCATGGGCAATGAGCTCTGGAATGCATAGTGGATGAAAGTGCGTATAGTACAGACAGCTAAACCAACACCTTGTTACGCAACATTGAAGAAATGTACAATAAGAAATCCAGTCATTAGAAAAAATATACACAGTAATGTGATCTATATCTACAGGACTCATGACATTTTCTATTCTAAAACTGGTGTCAGGAGAAAACCAAACCAACTGCCACAACACTGGGACTGTGGTAATTTAAGGCAAAATATCCCAGATTCCAGCTCACACCTCATTATCTTATAATGTATAGATTTGCTCCTGAGGTTCAAAACAATCCCTCTATTGATTGAGTATGCAAATAAGGAGTAAGGGTTGAGTTTCATTTGAGAATAACTTTACTTCTGGTGGGCAATGGGTCCCCTGTTCTGTGCCCTTAGCAGTTACTCTCCAATACTGCATATAACAGCTTACCTGTTCACAGTTTTTGCCATTTTAAATTTGGTCTTTGTGATGTGTTGAGTAAATAAGGTGAACTTATTCATTTCTCATGGTATTCCATCATCACTAACTTGGGTCAAGAGACGTCCCACAATGCATTACATAATCCTTTTCTCCTGAGAAATTACTGCCCTAATAAAGACTGAACCTTCTTTTATTTCATCACTAATGGAGAACAAGAGCACACTTCCATCCCCTTAATAGTATGATAATGTGTGACCGATTGCATCGTGAAACAACTGATGGGTTCACATCACTGCAAGCCTCATGCCTCCAGGACTAGATTAGAACCCAGCCACCCACAAACTCGAGGCTGTTAGAGAACCATAAACCAACCTGATCATAATATCCGGCCTTTCCCTCTTTGGCAGTGAAAATTGCTCACTGAAAGTACACTTTTTATGTACATTTTTCACCAATGTGTTAATAAAAAAAAGGCTTTAAAATATATTCAGAGGTTATATTATATTGCAAGATTCTTTGACTTTCAGAGGGTAGTATAACAAGCAAGTGATATAGAAATCATCAATAATCATGGTAAAACTTTCTTCACATTCAGTGAAAAAGTACCGAGAAAAAATACTCATAATGAACAAAAAAGTTAGATATAGTATACAACATTAAAATCGAACCTACATTATCCTGCACAAGATCATCCTCTTCATCATTATTAAGGTGGGTTCTGTAACAAGAGTGTCCTATTAAAGCATAAATGGATTAAGAGCATTGTGACAGAACCACATGCAGGCAAAGGGAATGCTTCAGGGAGTGGTGAGTGACTAATACAGGCTATGCACTTAACATTCAATCAGCCATACAGATAAAGCATTCACACCTGAAGCTGGAGATAGTTGTACAACACTTTATACATGGACTTCACCTTACATGAATCAGTTACCAAATATAATTTCGTTAAGACCTTTACATACTCCAAACATTATCACTTCCACTGCATTTGATATGCCACTATCAAGAAAAATACATATTATGTCCAGCATGTTTTTATATTACGGCTTCCTCCATGGTATCAACATGGTTAGGAACACAGTTATATGTTGTACAATTTTTTCCTGAAATAAAACTTCATAACTGTTTACTTATTGTCAATAGAAGTGCATTTCCTCAGCCTCTTATCTTGATGCATTATTTAAAGCACTATTACTTTATAATAAAGTATAATACAAATGAATAGCATGATTGTGAACTTGAGAATAACTGTATAAATCACCCTGTAACAAGGTTACCTCTGTCCCCAAAGAGCGTTACACCTGATATTATCAGAGCCAAGCGTGAAGGACCACCAGCAGGAGTGTGTGTTTGTGAGGGTGCAGTGGAGGCTGTGCCTAATACTCCTCCTCTTCCTCAGGGGGCGGGGGCACATCCTCCGCGTCCTCAGGGGCAGCAAAGCCATCCTGCAAAACAATAGAAGTAAACTTAACCATAGCATGAGAAAGTGGCACTCAAAAGGCATTTTACTACTACCCGTGCTGGAGACCTGCATGATCACACACTGGTGCAAATCACTCTACTTACTGACCCCTGCAGCAGGTGCCACCCTCACAAGTTTGGCTTTACAGAAACCTTAATCTGAGGTTAATTTCAACCTACATTCACACAAATGGTGACACAGCAAGAAATCTATATACTTGTCATATTCTACTAAAATTACTTAAAGCAGTTAGAAGGTTGTTAGTATCTTTCACAGATCAGCTTCTTTAAAAGGAAATTCACTTTGAGGAAAATGCTTCTTGACTGTGTGTGTGTGTGTGTGCACACTTGTATAATGATAATTGTATACAGAAGAAATAGGCAAAAAAAAATTATCACCATGATAAACACAAAGTCTATGTAGTGTAAAAGTCAAAGGTCAACTTTTTCCTAATTATCAGTTTCTTTAGATACTGTAAACTGCACATACTTCTAAAACAATTGTTGTAACTCAGCTTAGTCTCCATACACATTCATACTTCACATGTTGCGAGTGTTGCTGGTCTGCTGCAGACTCAAATAATGGAAGCAGTCAAGCAGGGTGAAGCAGCTTTAAGGCTAACGATAGGCAGGGCTATCATGAGGAGAGATTACTTCCTGAGTATCTACAATGAGAATTCTCCTTGTTGAAGGACAGACTGTACTTAACATAGTGACCCTCAATAGCTACTAGTATTTGCCAAAGTAAATTTTTGACACATTGTTAATATTTTTCACTTTCCTAGTCATGTCTTCCACTGCAGTGTACTACATCTCCCCCACACAAGTATTGTTCCCAAAAAAGGTTATCACAACAGACCACCTCCCTTCCATCTCTCCCACAATGTCTCAAAATAACATACATCCAAGAGTGATGCTGCAGAGAAGATAACATACTCCTCACAGTTTGTCTTCAGCCAGGTATTCAGGCCTTGTATGAAATCAGTCTTAAGACATGCCATGTTTTGTCCAAAATTTCATGTAACCCACCCAAACATCCCTCCCAGTGTAGGCTACATGTACTGATAAGGAAAATTTATACAATCTTTACTGGTATTCTTGACAGTTCTCTGATGAATAATGCAACAATGCAGTATTGGGGAGATGATGATGTATGTGGTGCACTAAATAACAGGAAAAAGAAGGTAGAAGTGGAGAGAGAGTAGATAACATTTCTACATAGTAAACCACCACCATATTTTCATGTCATATACAACTCTGACAGGAGGTACAGAGACATTCCAATACATAATATCTTCTATGTTAATATAAAGAAGTTTCAAAATGCACTAGATGAAATCCTTGTTACTACTACATGAGGTACCAGTTTTCAATTAACTTATGCCTAAATCAGAGGGTAAAGATCTTTAGTGAGTGGGTTATTTACAGTGGAATAATTAAGAATTTAAATATTAATAATGATCCATATCCATTTTGAGAGGGTTTAAATAATAAGACATTCTGTGTGTGTGTGTGTGTGTGTGTGTGTGTGTGTGTGTGTGTGTGTGTGAGAGAGAGAGAGAGAGAGAGAGAGAGAGAGAGAGAGAGAGAGAGAGAGAGAGAGAGAGAGAGAGAGAGAGAGAGAGAGAGAGAGAGAGAGAGAGAGAGAGAGAGAGAGAGAGAATCTGTATAATACTTTTTGAAGTAGTGTTAGATAAAACACAGTTACCGAAGTAGTCTTACATTATATTATTTTCTGGTGTCTTGAAATGAGTAGTAACCACAATCTCCTTTGGCTAGTAAGTAATTTGTTAAGCAAAATCACAAAAGGCAAAGATATTAAATAGGTAACAATTAACTTTAACACACTATGGGAAAAATGAGAAGGCAGTTTAAAGGGGAGCATAGGCTGATAGCCTCCATACCACAAGAAAATTGCAATATTAATACTAATTAAGTCTACTCTATGTTTAAAATGAAATGGAAGGAAAAGTCAGAATCCCTTTAGAAGGCAATTAGGAAGCAGTTAGGAGCACGGATTTCATTGGTTATTAATTACAGCAAAACTTGAAAGCATGTGGTAAAGTTCTGGACAGGAATATGCATGATATGAAAAACATATTTGTAGATGACTGGCAAGACCATCCAATATATTCTGCAAATGCAAGTTTAACATGCCTGTGATCGGTCTGGAAGGTTCTCAGTAAAGGCGTCTGGATTCTCAGCAGAACTATCCTGAGGGAAGAATTTTTGGGACATTCATTGTGATTCTTTCACTGTGGAGGGAACATCCCTGCTCCTACACCCTCTGCCCTTCTTGAGGGGTAAACACTTTGCTGTCTAAGGTCAGTAAACATTCTAAGCACTTGGTCTTTACATAAACACTCAAGTCACATTTCATTAAGATTGGGTCTATGAAAGCCTAGTCCAAAAATTAATAAAGTAATTCTAATGAAAATATAAAGTTTACAGTACCGTAACAAGTCAGCATCAATTCTTCTACTGCACTGGCAAATGTCACACTCTACAATGTAACTTACGTTCTTGCCTAATACTTCCTAAACTAAAACTGCCTCGACCTTAATAGATAAAGAGGAAGGCTCATGTGGCTGAATGAAAGAAAAATGCTGCATTTGCACAATAATAAACCAAGATGTATGTAATCAATTTGAAATTTAAGACAATGACAATCTTCATAATTATGACAATGTTTATGTACACAAAGACTGGAACAAAGTTAATCAGGGAGTCAAAGAAGTGTGCAAGAAAAAGCATCAATTCTGCACTTTTTTCAATGATGAATCCACTGTCAGAATCTTGACCTCTTACTGGTTAGTACGCCTCATTCACCTTCCGTGGCAATGCTATGATCATCACTAAACTTACAAGGCCTGTAGCAAATGAAATTAAATTTGAAATAACAACTTATGCTGGAAATAAATGCTAGTGAGCCTACAGGACAATGAAAGGTGTGACCAATGATCACCTTCCTATCTGAAAAACTAACTAAATAAGTAAAGTAATAGTAAATAAATAATAATAATAATAATAATAATAGTGCAAGGATGATTGTTCCACTGTCCAGGTGTGGGTGAATGGCAGCAATGTTAATGACAGGTACAAGCTGCAGCTGGTAGTAAATTTCCTTTTAATGGAGCTCCCTTTTTAAGGTACGAGAGAATGGCTAAGAATTGTGCAAATGCAGAAATTGACTATGTTGTGTGAAGTAGGGTTATTCTTAGTTACTAAAGACATAATAAAAATTCTAATTTGCAGCAGACTGTAACCTCTATTAACTAAAAGCATTCCAAAACTTTAACGGAAAACTAAACAGAGTAAAGAGCAATTCCCAAACTTCTAGGCTGCATAAGTACAAGCCTCACCAAGCCAAAGATGTGTGTAGAGGAGCCTATTTGTAGAGCTGGTGTGTGCTGCATGGTCAAGAATCATCTTCCAAAGTGAAATCCCCTTCAAAAACTGTATAGGACTGATGACTAATAATTCAACTCATCAAATCAGTTAATTTGGCTTATGACAAACTATGAAATGCCTCTTTCCAACGTGGGGAACATGAAATGCTTATTGGCAGGGAAACATTGTGCTGACTCATTATTTCACATGATGTAGCTGAAAATAGAGGATTGGCACTTTCTCCATTTATTCTATCATGTTGAATAAAAAGAAGCAAATGGGAATTCATGGAAAAGGGCATTGTTTAATTTAATTTAATAATCTAATAATGAGCTTTATGTATGGTTTATCTCATAACTTTAAAATTACTTGCTTGTTATCAGCATTTCTAAATCTGCTGATAAGATTAAGCTTAGAAGAGATTTAAACTGCCAAACCTTCTCGTACATCACTGTCTGTCTTTACCTATTTCATCTAATGTGTTTATTCACCAGTGCCCTTTTCATCATCTATCAATATGACACTTTGAATTTTGACTCAACTGCCTTCAAGAAGTTTATTTATATTTATCAATGTCTATCAGTCTTTCACCTTTTCTATGATTTAAAATGTTAACAGTCATACAAAATCTCCCAAGGTGTTGATTTATTTTGAAACTATAAATGACTCAAATCAATCAATCACTCAATCAATTAATCAATCAATCTCTCTCTTTCTAAATTTTGTTACTTGATGCTTTAGTATGCCACATCCTTGTCAGGATGTACATGGCACAGGAAACCATCAAACAGCAGGATGCTGTGGACTAACAAATAAGGACTTACCTCTGTGGCATACAAGATGTCCAACACCTTTGCTTTTGCTACAAAGTCGTCATTCTCACCCTCATCCTGACACAAAACTTCAATTTCTCTTAGCTTGCCGAAGTAAAAATCTCTCTCCTTTTCTAATCCAGTTACTGTGAGTCTCAAGTCCATGAGCTGGAAAGATGAGTGTTTTCTGAGTGCAGTGAAGCTTTATACACAAAAGGTTTTTATGATAACAAACAGTCACTGTATATAAATCTTACATTCTCCCTTGCCCTGCTACTTAAGGCAATATAGAGCAGAGATATGTACACTTGGTTCCTACACTAAAGACATACCTGATTAGAGAGCTCTTCAACCTGTGCATTGCTACCGGCAGGTGACCGGTTGTTAACAACAGGCCGGGAGGCAATGCGGGTGGGGGTCTGCCGAGCGCCTGCCATGGAGAGATTCACTTTCATTCAAAACTTATTCTAAAAACAATTATAAGCCAAAAAATTTTTTTTTTTAACTTAGCTAAATTTGCAGAGAATATAAATCACTAGAGTAAGAGAGGCAGACATGGGTGGTCAAAGGATATAGTGGAAAGGATAGGAAAATAGGAAACTATAAAACTTAGCAGTGAAAGCCAGAGATGAAAAGAGGAGCATGAATAGGTAGGATGTGGAGGAATTTAGTGGCTGGGAGACCCCATGGCCATCAGCACTCACCCACAGCTGGAGCAGGGCGGCTCATTGCAGGCCGCATGCTGGTGGGAGGGGCTGGTTTTCGCATGCCTCCTCCCTTGCCTCCCATTGACTCCCCTAGTCGTGCTCCGAGGGCATCGTATTCTTGCCCTCCATAGTTGGCATCAAAGAATTTCTTGAACCACTGTTTGAAAACATAAATAAATAAAATAAATAATAATAATAAATTACAAGTAGTCACAATAACAGATGATTTGTACTCCAATATTTTCTATTAATACAATTTCTAAGCTCACCGATTTTATCAAAATTTCATAAAAAAAGTAGGCAGCAGACATTCACTTCACCTGCAGAAACTCAAAATTGTCCTGGAATTTTCCTTTTATCAACTTATCAACAGGAACAATCTGAAATAAGGAAGGAAAGAACCTATCAGTTACTTGTTCAGCCATTATAATTCCAATATTATACACAAGTGGTGCACACTGAGCAATGCCAACTTACCTTGTCAACTTGCAGTCTCTTGAAAGCATACTGCAAGATCTTGAAGTTATTGATGTATTCATGCTCAAGGTTTGTGTTGAATTTTACCTTTTTCAGCATGACAGTGCCTGCCAATAAAGTACATAATTAGTGTCTTTTACACATCTATGCGGCTAGTGCATAAAAGAGATTTTTATTTCTCATATGATCATTGTGAAGTGGAAAAGAGATCCTCTAACAGATAGAGAATAACTACTAATGACTAGAGTTTAATACTTCTCAACCTTTCTCATCCCACTTCCTCACCTGGGAAGAGCATGTCAATGAACTGACAGTAGGCCGCCCCTGTACACAACTCCTCCACCTTGACAAAGTTTGACTGTAGGCAATCGTTGACCCAGTTGAGCATGTCATGGCGACTCAGGTTCTCGGTCGTCGCACTCGTGGAAAATACGTTCACGGCCATCGTTATTTTCTGTCAAGGACAATTTTAGATAAGTATATGAAACAGTGCTTGGATTAAGATGCCACGAGCATGATAAAAGTTATATAATTCCTTTACAGAACACACACACAAATATACACTCAACTTTCAAACCTCTATTGCGACCACCAGGTGATCGACTAAAGAGATGGTGAGAAGGGCCTGACAGATAATTTGATCCACTACAATCTGAGCCACTTTGGGAAGTAGGGCTCGACTATACCAAGGGTGTGGAGTCGGAGTTAAAATTTTCCGACCCCGACTCCAGCCCCCATGCCCTTCCCCCTCTATTGCATTTTTATTATTATTTTTTTTATTTAGAGGTCCTTTATCTTACATGTATTTACATCCAAATTATGTGTACTCTATATAGACAACATCTAGATAATGTAAAAGAAAAAAACTTCACAACTACATTATACGATAAATGATTACGTTAAGCAGTCGGAGTCGGGGGTATTTTTACCGACTCCGACTCAGCTGGACTATACCATGTGGATGTACATCTCCCTCAGTTTTGACGTTCCTGTCCGATGTCTATACTATGTGGGGTGCACGTCACTTCCTCACTTTTGGAATGCCTGTCAAATGTCTCTTCAATCTCTGGACACTGCCCTCCAGTCCTCCATCCTTCTGCTACTGATTAATGTTAGTGTAATGTTAATATTCCTTCACTTCAGCATTAGAAATTAAACTCTTTACTAATACATTTTTTGATGCTTTATGTAGCTTAGTTGCACTTTCTCTCACATACTACTAGTTGTTGTATGATGATGGTGTGGTAAAAAATACTGAAGAGTTGTGTTTTTTTTTTTTTTTCAACAAAGAAGGCAGCTCAAGGGCACACAAAAAAAGGAAACAATAATAAAAAAAAAAGCCCGCTACTCGCTGCTCCTAAAAAAAGAATCATAAGAGGTGGCCGAAAGAGAGGTCAATTTCAGGAGAGGTGTCCTGACACCCTTCTCTTGAAAGAATTCAAGTTGTAGGCAGGAGGAAATACAGATGAAGGAAGATTGTTCCAGAGTTTACCAGCGTGAGGGATGAAAGAGTGAAGATGCTGGTTAACTCTTGCATAAGGGGTTTGGACAATATAGGGATGAGCATGAGTAGAAAGTAGTGTGCAGCAGGGCCGCGGGAGGGGGGGGAGGCAAGCAGTTAGCAAGTTCAGAAGAGCAGTCAGCGTGGAGATATCGATAGAAGATAGAAAGAGAGGCAAAATCGCGATGGAATTTAAGAGGTAGAAGACTATCAGTAGGAGGAGGAGAGCTGATGAGACAAAGAGCCTTAGACTCCACTCTGTCCAGAAGAGCTGTGTGAGTGGAGCCTCCCCACACGTGAGATGCATACTCCATACAAGGGCGGACAAGGTCCCTGTATATGGATAGCAACTGCGCGGGGGAGAAGAACTGGCGGAGACGATACAGAACGCCCAACCTCGAGGAAGCTGATTTAGCGAGAGAGATGTGGTTTATAAATGAGATGAGATGAGAGAAGAGATGAGGTTTATAAATGGATGAAGGGCTATAATAAGGGAGACATTCATAAGGTTTTGTTGGTAAGAGAACCGGGTAGGACACGAAGTAATGGGTTTAAACTGGATAAATTCAGATTCAACTGGGACATAGGCAAAAATTGGTTTACTAACAGGGTGGTGGATGAGTGGAATAGGCTTAGCAGTTATGTGGTGAGTGCCAATACAATCGTCACATTCAAAAACAGACTAGATAAATTCATGGACAGCGATATTAGGTGGGGTTAGATACACAGGAGCTTAGGGTCAAAGGAGCTGTCTCGTACAGGCCTACCGACCTCTTGTAGACTCCTGCGCTCTTATGTTCTTACGTGAAGTTTCCAGTTGAGATTTTGAGTTAAGGATAGACCGATGATGTTTAGTGTTGAAGATGGTGATAGCTGAATGTTGTCGAAGAATAGGGGATAGGTGTTTGGAAGACTGTGTCGAGTTGATAGGTGGAGAAATTGAGTTTTTGAGGCATTGAAGGACACAAGGTTTCTTCTGCCCCAATCGGAAATGATAGCAAGGTCTGAGGTTAAGCGTTCTGCAGCCTCCAGTCTGGAGTCATGTACTTCCTGTTGAGAGGGCCTTCTATCGAAAGAAGTTGAATAATGCAGAGTGGAGTCGTCGGCGTGTGAGTGGACATGACAGTTTGTTATGGAAAGAAGATCATTGATGAATAACAGGAAGAGAGTGGGTGATAGGACAGAGCCCTGTGGAACACCACTGTTGATAGGTTTAGGGGAAGAACAGTGACCGTCTACCACCGCAGAGATAGAACGGCCGGAAAGGAAACCGGAGATAAAGGAACAGAGAGAGGGATAGAATCCGAAAGAGGGCAGTTTAGAAAGCAAAGACTTGTGCCAGACTCTATCGAAGGCTTTCGATATGTCTAGTGCAACGGAGAAAGTTTCACCGAAATGGCTAAGAGAGGATGACCAAGAATCAGTTAAGAGAGCAAGAAGATCGCCAGTAGAACGCCCCTTGCGGAACCCATACTGGCAATCAGATAGAAGGTTAGAAGTGGAAAGGTGCTTTTGAATCTTCTGGTTAAGGATTGATTCAAAAGCTTTAGATAGACAAGAAAGTAAAGCTATAGGGCGGTAGTTTGAGGGATTGGAACGGTCACCCTTCTTAGGCACAGGCTGTACAAAGGCATACTTCCAGCAGGAAGGAAAGGTAGATGTTGATAGGCAGAGACGAAAGAGTTTGACCAGGCAGGGTGTCAGCACGGAAGCACAATTTTTAAGGACAATAGGAGGCACCCCATCAGGTCCATAAGCCTTCTGAGAGTTGAGGCCAGAGAGGGCATAGAAAACATCATTTGGAAGAATCTTAATAACAGGCATAAAGGAGTCAGAGGGGGTATGAGTAGGAGGAATATGCCCAGAATCGTACAGGGTGGAGTTCTTACAGAAAGTTTGAGCAAAGAGTTCAGCCTTAGAGATAGATGAGACGGTAGTGCTGCCGTCAAAGAGGAAGAAGTGAAATTAGAGGAAATATTTTTGGCTAGGTGCCGGAAGTCACGGGAAGAATTAGGAAAAGCAAGGTGTTGACATTTTCTGCTTATGAAAGAGGTTTTGGTAAGTCGGAGAATAGAGTAAACATAACAAATGGTATTTTCCTTTAATTAGAATTTTTTTTACCAAATATATGGTAATTCTCTATCCATATTCCTTGTACTTACATACTACAACACTTAATGGTATACCTCCAGAGAGTTTTTAAAGACAAACTGATCCCTCTGGCTCATAAATGGCTGCTCAACCTTGTTAATTATGGATGGTTTGTCAACAAAACTAATGTCTGTGTGATTCGCAGTAAATTTGCGATTACCACTCCCAGCTACTACCCGATAGTACATTATTTTATAAAAAAAAATTATAATTTTATAATTTTTGATACTCTCGCCCACACGCCCCTTTTATATGTTTGTCTGGCATGCTTTAGGCAGGATGCAATATGCTAACACTCACAGATCATGCAAATCTCATGCAGATCTCTTGAAATGGATATAAAACAGGCATTAAAGCCTATATTTGAAGATTTTAACATATACAGGTACACTTTTAGAACATTTTTTCAAGGTGGTCAACTTAGACCCATGGTTTTGGACAACTTTTTCCCCAAACTTTGGATCCCTGCTGTATGTTAATTATGAAAGATACTTCATTTTGGAAAGTCTTCAAAAATAGATTTTATCAAATACAATTTTCTGTAGTGGCATGTGGCATGATATAAAATTTGTATTTTTTGGTCAGTTTTTTATGCACTTTTACTCATCATATATATTTGAACCTCATGTGTAAAATTTGAACTCTGAACCTTTGACATATTTTTTTTTTCTCATTTTTCAATGTATTTTGAAAATGTTTTGCTTTATACTTAACACTTCAATTTTTTCATAATAACACTGTAAATAATTATTAAAAGCTCCCACCAACAACAAAAAAGTTTTGGTCAACTTTCCACCACCAGTCAAATTAACCCCAGATGACGGTAGTGACCCACCTGGCACGGAAAGTCTCCCAAACTGTCTCAGCGAGGGGGTTACCTCTTTGGCTGACTGGGTAGATAAGTGGCTTTCTATATTGCTTGTTGTGGGTTCAAGCCTTGGCGTCGGTAAAACCCTCTCCGGGTCAGGATTAATTTCTCGTGTATTTCGTGACACACAGAGGTCGTGTGGTTGTCTGGGAATGTGGAGTTGGACAATACAGTGATAGGTTACTATTTTGTGGAGGTACATTTCTATTATAGTAGCAATAGGTTACCAACAGTTAGTTCATGGTGGAGCTTTTGTGGCTGGTTTCTGGTGATACCAACTATCCCAATGTCAAAAATGCATTATGTCTAAGAGAGAAATTAATAGAAAGTGTCTCTGAAATGGACTGTTCCGCAATGATAAATATAGTGAAGCTAAATCAGATAGAAGACGCAGACCCAGAACACAAGACCACAATATAAAGACCACATCAGGAAGTGCTGATTCAAAGGCAAGACTTCCACAATCTACCTGAACCTGATAATCCCCACGGTCTCAGCTGATCACTTGACTCATGACTTCCGGAAGGTTTGGGGTTAGTAGGATACATACATGACAGCAGGAGAGCAGTTGGTCAAGTAGGAAACGAGATATCGGCGCCTTAGCACTGCCAATCTTTACCCTTGACTCATTTCCGTGTGAGCAGCAAAGGCGGCGATACCTCACCGCCCACACAGCCTTGAGGAGGGCGGTGCAGGGCGGGGGAAAAACTGCAAGGCCGCATCCGCTATCCCGACCCCTCCCTGTCCCGACCTTTCCACTAACACTAATTCTAGACTAATAATAATTCCCCAGGGCGCCCTCCACCGACACCTGCCACGCCTCAAAACCCTGCACGCGGTTGGGGGGGGAAAAGAACTCGGCAATAAAAGAGAAGTATAGCGAAAAATGCAATAGCGGAAACAAGCATACAGGCAGGAAAGAGAAATGCCAAGTCGAATGTAAGATAAAATGATGATAACAAAGGAAAAGAAAACAGAAAGGCAAAGGCAGGGGAAGCAAAGGAGTCAACAGAAAAAGAAGAAAAAGAAGAAGGCGAGCAGTGACAGCTTCGAGGGAGCCACACTGCCGGTAATACTTTCGCCGCTCCCGGTCTTCTCCAGGCACTCAAAGGAGGGATTCTTACCACCAACGGAGAACCACAATGAAATGTTACTAAGGCACCGTTTAAATCGCGTGTGGACTTACAATCTTGGGGTGAGGGGATGAATAACGCCTTGGAGGGGTCGCTGCACCGCCCTGGCTGCGGGAATGACAGAGGACAACAACGGTGCGCACTCCCTACCAACGTTGCCAGATTGTCGTACTCAGCCTCATGTTTACCGATTTCCGACCCCAAAACTGCCTCCTCGACCCCAGTAACTGCCTTCATATATAATTATCGTTAAAATGGTTAGTTATTGCTGTTTCTTGGCAATTGTTATGGGTCAGAAACCGGTATATAGGAGGCGCTGAGTACGATAATCTGGTAACGTTTCTCTCGACCACCCGACCAACGTTGTCAGATTCTCGTACTCTGCCGCCTATGTTTGCCTATTTCACACCCAAGATCTGCCTCCTCGACACGAACAACTACCTTCATACATAGTTATCGTTAAAATGGTTAATTATTGGTGTTTTTTGGCAATATTTATGGCTCAGAAACCTTTAAATATGAGACTCTGAGTACGACAATCTTGTCTTTGATTTTATTTTTCATTGGAGAATATGTTGCAGAAAATATAGCTGTCTTCATATCCGTTTACCGCTTACCATGTATTATTCCTCCTGGGCATCATTAGCCATGTTTCGGTTCGCGCTCTTTTCTGGCAGGTTTGCAAAAAAAAATATTACATCTTGAATTTCATTGATATTTTACAGTATATTGATTTATTGATTATATATGAATTAGAACACATAATCAAGTAAAACACTATATAATTAACAATTTTTGACACATATAAAGGGTTTGTGACAAAATATTTGGTCGCCGTATGAACGTGAGGTTGTTTACGTTCCTGCAAGTCACCGGAGCCGCCGCCGCCGCACCGCAGACAAGTTCCTCCCCTGCCCGAAGTGCTCGCCGCTGTACCTCGCCACGATGGAGCTGGAGTGTCTCATTGGTAGGCCCATGCCATTATCGCCTCTAGCTGTTCCTAAGTCACGTAGGGAATATTTGGTCGCCGCAGCTTTGAACACGCCGCACGGGTGCATCCCTTGGCCCAGGGAGGAAGGAGCTGGTGTTCTGTCTTTATTAAAGGCTTCAGCAAACTATGCCAACATGTTTTTGTTGAGTTTTGTGCCTTAAATTATGCAAGGGCACCAACCGATGTGCCATGGTGATTATCCAGAATTACCTGCAATTTTGTGGAAGTTGACACTTCTTAAGGATTTCATTGTACTCACCCTCACACTTGATAAAGGACGTCTTTTTACCCCAGTAATAAACACTGAGGTACAGTCAGCAATCAGGGACCAGTGGGGTAAAAAGATGCTTCATATTCCATGGGGTAAAATTGGGTTAAAATACACCTCACACCCAGTGTGGTATTTGTGGTACTTTGTTTACGCTGGAGTTTTTTGTTGTTGTGGTAACATTGGGCCAAAAAGATGAAACTGTTGTATTTATCTGATGAGTTTTTTTCTATTTTTTTCAGAAATGACTAGTTTTGTGGAGTGAGCATGGGGAGGGGAAAAAATTCAAGTACCTATTGATTTCTTATTCAGATTAATTAAAAACACGATCAAAACTTACGTACCACAAATAAAGTTTCATCCGCCATTGTGAAACGGATGAACTTACAGATATTAACGAAGTAGAGTGGTGTTAAATAGTTAAACCCACACCCTGTCATGAAATGCATAGCCACCATATCTGTCACTAATCATTCACTTCTAAGAGAGCAACAGGTTAAGGTGTGGGTGCAGTAGGGTGACCTGCTCCACCATCTTTCTTCCTGGGACCAGAGCTTCTAATTGGGTCCTTCACTGAGCTGGACCTGCCATCTGGTGGCCCTGCTGGAGCCTCTGTCAGAGCCAAGCCTGCGGCCAGCTGCGGTCCAGTGATGCTTATTTGACATTTTTCTGCACCAAACTAGCAAAATATCAGTTGTAATGGTCACTATCATGTTTACACCAAAAAATCTGAGTGCTGTACATTATTCATGTCATTGTAATGAACACTGTTCGCAAAATAAGAGCATTCATCAATATATTCTACAACTCCACAACGTGGTTAATAGGAATGCATCAGTGCAGCCTCTTGGGTAAATATTTCCGTCATGCAAGAAAAAAGAAGTCAAACAAGTTTGGCATGATTTCATGCTCTCAAAATCTTATAGTAGTTGTGGAAGGTAATGTTGAAAATTTTGCCACTCAACATTCCTCCGGCTGGCACACCGTTGCCTCAACACAATGCATTCCTCTGTCCCTCCAATCAGAGCACAAGAGGTTGTTTACACTGCTGCTAAATATATCGTACGCTGCCGGCAGCAAGTCTTATACTTATTTCATATTTCTAATTTAAATCATAATATATTCATCTGAAGCATCTTATAGTATTACATTCACCATATGGAACTTCAAAGGAACAACATAGAGCATGTGACGATTGCTTATGTGGGAAAAAATATATTTAAATTTCCTATTTCTTGCATTTCCCCGTTTCTTAAGTATTACCAGTAAGTCAAGTGTCTCTACCGTAGCTATGAGAAAAATATGTGATTTCTAAATAATAGCAATAAAATAGGAAGAAAAATTATTGGGAGGTACGCCGCATGCATATTTATTTTGGTAGGTCTACTAGGGCCACCAGATGACAGGTAGAGCTCAGTGAAGGACCCAATTACAAGCCTTGGTGTTTGACTTGGCAGCTTTTTTTTAGCATTAGTAAAACATTTGTGGAATCCTTTCGTTACCACTTTATCTTTCAGGGGAGAGCTTAAATATTTTTGTAACTACTGGTTTACAGGTTAATTTATTTTTCCAGGTATGAGGTTCAATGATTTTGTGCTGATGGCAACAGACATGAGCCATCTTCAGAGGATCATGGTGCAAAAATCAGGTGAGGTTATCATCTGCAGTATTATGTGAATAGTAGTTTGGGTTTGCATCACTTGACATAAGTTTGTGCAATAGGTGATTCATATACAAAAGGCTCTGCTGGTACAGTAATCTGTCTTCACTAATGATGATTATTTTCTGGGTAAGATGATGACAAGATGCATCAGCTATCAAGCCATTTGGTGATGGCAGTGGCTGGAGAGGCAGGAGACACCACCCAATTTGCAGAATACATAGCCAAGAACATTCAGTTATACAAGATGCGCAATGGCTATGAGTTGTCTCCCTCTGCTGCCGTACACTTCACACGCCACACTCTCGCCACCCACCTTCGCTCAAGGGTCAGTGTCCTTATCAGTTTGATATGTTGTAGGTTTGTAATTTAATCTCTTTAACCTTCAATCATGTTGGTCCTGTAAGTAGAAAATAGTTATACAATCTGATCAGTAATATCTTTCATGTAATAAGGATACTAAATAGTGTAAGACCAAACATATTTGAATAATTAAATAATTATTGTCTTTGCAGGTTACTATTAGTTTTTTTTATGGTGAAATAGTGAATCAACATTATTTATAAACTGCTGGAAATATTATTAAACCCTAATTGGTTTCAAGAAATTGCTCTGAATCCCTTTACTTCCTTTCCTCATAGTTTACAATCTTGCAGTCAACAACCTCTGTTACTATAAATAATTTCTTAAGAAATACTTTCTTCAGTAGACCTGTAACATAGTAATTTCTCTTTCATTCATAGCTATGTTATCCAGTATGTCTTAGAACTATCTCTAAGAGATATAGATAGATATGTAGAGTGAATGAGTATTAGAGATAGAAAGGTTGCAGACGAGGAATTGAGTGTGCTGAGAGGGCCTGCTGTTCCATGGAAATTTGGAGAAACTTAAGCCATGACAACTCACTTGGGGAAGTCTCAGTGAGTGGACAGGTGTTACAGATATAGAATGAAGTAGATATAATAATGATAAGTGCCTTTATCATTTTCAGGAACCCTACACAGTAAACCTGTTGATGGGAGGATTCGATCCCAAAACGAGCAAAGCAGAATTGTTCTACATGGACTTCCTGGGTTCCTCAGTTCCAGTCAATTTCTATGGGTTTGGGTATGGCGGCATGTTCACTCTGTCCATCACTGACAGGGAGTACAGACCTGGTAAGTATGTGTGCACAGTGAAACTTCCATTACTCAAGCCAAATACCTGTTGTATATAAATAAGATGAAGGCTGGACATTACACCATATCTTTCCCTACCTCCACATCAGAGTCTTCTATGCCTGCCAAATCCACACTTGTTTTTTACCTATTGATGTTCAGTGGAAGTTATCTCTTCTGTCAGTTCCCACAGTTTTACCAAACTAACTCTGAGCCCCTCTTACCCTAAGATACTCCGTAATCTATCTTGAGCTCTGATTCTCCATTCCTTCATTGGAACAGCATAAGCCTCCATTTTCTCTCACACTGGTTCTCCCTCACTCTACATTCAATCCCATACCTGCCAACTCTCTCTAATGCTCATCCACTCTATTCATTCATCGTACTAGTGGTCCCTGTTATTGTATACTTTAGGGAACCACTGCCCTTATAGGCTCATTCTCTCAGATGCATTTGACTCACAACAAATACTTCTCAAGTCCACAAAGGAGATTAGACAGGCTCTCATGAGTATTTTTTCACATTCATGGTGCAGATGCCTTGTCAACCTATCACTGGGCTCCTAATACTACCCATGGAAATAGCCACAATCTCTTCAAGTCTTATAGAATGTGGGTGTGTAAGCCCCAACATGATTGAGAATATGGGCCATAGTCTCATAAACTCTTCAAAAAGTCATCATCATTCATTCGTATATCATGTCCATACCATCTTAGAGTACCACACCTCACCCATTTAACCACTCCATAAAGCACTTTTTTGCTGTTACATGGGTATCAAATCTCTCATACACATCCTCATTATATACTTTCTTTATCCCACATTGACACCACTTAAGTAGATAATTTCCACCACACCTGTTCACTATTGCTTTGCTACAATACATACCTTTGTCTCTATTTTTTATATCCTATTTTACCCCCATGCTGGCACTGCTTCCTTTCATAACTAGAGCGCATCTTTTACCTGTCTGCCCTTCCCTGTTCTCTCCCTTATATCTTCCTCTGTTCTCCCATACTTACTTAGAACCACTCTTCTTGCATCATTTCCCAAACCAGATTTTACACTCAGTCATTTACCTGACCTTATCTAATTCTGCCCTAACTCTGTATGGCATCTTGAAACGTTTTATTTGTTATTTGCAAGGTAACGTTTTATTTTTCAGACATGACGGAAACAGAGGCTTATGACCTCATGAAGAAATGTGTATCGGAGGTGAAGCGGAGGTTTATCGTGAACCTTCCCAAGTTCCGGGTGCGCCTGATCAACAAGGATGGGCTGAAGGATCTGCCGGTCATTGTTGCCGAAGGAGAGGCAGCATAGGGAACCACTGACACACAACAGTACTATGTTTTCTTTTGGTAACCATCCAGTAATATTCTAATGACATACTAGAAGTCTTTAATGTTTAGGAATACCCATTGTGTGACTCATTACGTAATAAACATTTTGAATAATGAGTTGGTGTTTGTGTTTGCAAGAATAAACAAATTTCCAGTGAAGTATTAGAAATTAATACCCTCACAGTCATGGTTCTCAATTAGATAATAAGGAGCATACTCAGAAAATAAATTTATGATAGCCATACAAGGAACTGTTGTAAAAGGTTATTTCATCTTTGCTCAATTGATAAACATGGATGGATGTACAGAAGACCCTTGATTTAACACTTGTACAAGAAAAAAATGTGTTGTGTGTTAAATTGAGGTGTTATTCCACTGGTATTTATTATTCAGGACTGGAGAGAAATACTTGCTACTAAATATGCATTTAGCAGCATAAGGAAGTAAGAAAAATTAGCAAAACTTATAATATGGACAAGATGACATGAAGACAAAAGGATACCATTCGAGATGATAAAGGTATGTAGCCTATCTGAAGTCAGTGGACACGATCTAAGTCCGTTTTGGTAACCCCTGTAATAATAATTACCCATATTGATGAAAACTGAAGTAAGGAGAAACCCTATAACAATGATAACTAATATTGACGAAAAGAACGAAATGACATCCCGTTAAAAAGTCTCAAACACAAGTATGGACCCCGCCTGTCAAAGGGTGGTCTGAGTGTCATAGCTTCACTTATTAAAGCCTAAGAAGTAGTATAAAGCGTCAAAGGTCTAAAGAAGAGGAATACAGACAATCAACGAGGGTGAGTAGTGCTAAGAACATGCGTTGAGAAAGTAGAGCAGGGCCGTGTGATTTGCCTGGCAGGATATTAGCTAGAGGAGAGGAAGGATGATCGCTAGGTGGGAGGGAGGGTGAATCATGGAGGAGAAAGAGAGAAAAAAAAGGAAGAGATCGCGTGACAGAATAGGGGGAACTAAATGAGATAAGAGGGTGAGGTTGAAAGGAGTGAGATAGTAGAGACGAGGGAAGAGAGAGAGAGAGAGAGAGAGAGATCGCGGAACAGAAGAGGGGGAATTAAATGAGATAAAAGGATGAGGTTAATAGGAGTGAGATAGTAGAGACGAGGGAAGGAAGAAATGGAAGAGAGAGAGAGAGAGAGTTTGGTGTGGATGAGTGTTGCAGGGACATGTAAATCATTTCAAGAGCCTGGGTTACTACATAGTGGGGTTAGGTTACTACACAAGTTATGTTACTAAGTGGTTATGTTTGGTTAAAAATCAAGAAATGCTCATTCCAATCTATATGCTTTTTACTTATTATTTCCTGTACTCTGACAGAAGCCAAACCCATTTCATATTTAAGGATATCTTGCAGGTTGTTGGTATTTTGGTCAGCTGCTGATACTTGCTACAACTGCAACATGCTGTCGTCCATGGTTAAGGAACATCAAGGTCGACAGCAAGCTCGTAAAGAGGAACAAGGTAAGATCTAATACTGCTGGTGATGGCTTAAATGTAACGTTCTCCATGCGTTCAGGTGCTACACAAGGAAATCATAGAATGGAAGGAAATCATAGAATGGAAGGAAATCATAGAATGGAGAGCTGAAATGAGATAAGATTATTGGTGACATGTACAGCCATCCTTCGCCATACAGTTGGGTTACATTCCTGAAAAATCTATTTAAAATAATTTGTGTACTAATAGCATTATAGTATGGTTTAATGAGGATACATTCCAGGGTTGTCCGATTCAAATCATGATGATTTAAATCAGTGATTTAAATCAAGATTTAAATCAAATGATTTTTTTTTTTTTTAAATCATTGACTTAAATCAATATTTACTTCTGCCCAAACCAACATGGAATGTAAAGAAAAAATATAAAAACAAACACATACTATCACCTGCTTTATATATTCCTGAGGAATAGAACACTAAAAGCTTCCTTTTACAATACAACAAAAATTTCCACATTCCATTAAAAATGAAATCAAAGAGTTTTACTTGTAATGAACTGTACTTATTTCTGAGGAGTAGAATATTAAAGCACTTCCTTTTACAATACAGTATAACAAAAAATTCCACATGCTATTAAAAAAAGGAAATCAAAGAGGTTTACTTATCATGAACTGTACTTATTTCCTGAAGTAATGAATTTAAAAAAGAAAATTATTATGGCCTGTATTTAAAACAAAAGCACATTGAATTTATACTGTAAAAGCAGTCTTTGAAAAATAATGATACACTTCTTTGAAAGTAGTTCATAAAAATTCTTTGAAATCGAAATTAAAAATCTTTAAAAAATAAGGATTTTATTTCTTATGACAATAAATTTGGTTCTTTTCAGTCTTGCTACTATTCCTTGTAACTCCAGTTTACACTGTTTGCATATAGCTCTCCATGCTTTCCCAGACTTTGAAGGAATTCTGTTAAAATGTTCCCACACTGGATCACTCTTCCTACCAGACACATTAATCCTTGTGGTCAGTGACATCTCTACGCTCTTGCAGTTAGCTCAGGAATGAGTGGCTGGCCTGTAACACCTAAACAGTCAAACTACTACACAGTGGCACAAGTCCGGCGATGTCCTAACATGATGTAAGAGAAACAGAACAGAGCCTGAGAGAGATGATACAATCTTGTGGCTACTGGGCTGCTTGACAGGTTCAAACACATTGTAACCAAGTGAGAGATGATGCAACCTGCTGTAAAAACACTCAAAAATGTGTTTTAAACTAATGTATCGAATATATATATATATATATATATATATATATATATATATATATATATATATATATATATATATATATATATATATATATATATATATATATATATATATATATCTTTCTAAATATTTTTTATGCTGATTAATAAAAAAAAAATTAAAAATCTGATTTAAATATATATATTTTTTTTTATTAAAATAAAAAAAATCACCAACCCTGATACATTCCTAGGTACTTAATAATAATGAATGAACAATAACAACAACAAAAAAACATACCCTAATAAATGAACACAAACACACTATGACTAGTGGAAAACAGGAAAACATACGGACACATTCAACTAAAAACAGAGACTGAGCAGAGCAAAGATCGGAAACACTCTCCCGTGTGGGGAGTAGTGGTCATGTGATTGTATACCACCACTTGGGAGCAAAGTGAGCACATGATTGCATCACCACTCAGACAGATCATATAATTGATGGCAAGGGATCATTTATAAATATTTATTAGAAAAAGTCATAGGAGAATGTACCCAGACTGCTTCCGGAATGAGTGTAAGCCACTCTTGAGGAGGTATATAAGGGGGATGTGCATGGGATCTGCAAGCCTATCAAAGACCCTCCCGTGTCCTATCTTTCCACTTCTTTGTCTCCCTTAACACCAGGGATCACAGTTGGCATTTTAAAGCAACTATCCTGAAGCTATACTTTGTGTCACCAATACATACTTTTCAGTTTGTGAAAGGGTTTATTGTATTATTGTTGAATTTCTCTCTTCAGAGCGACGCCGAAAAGAAGCCATACAGGCGAGCAGCAACTTGACTCATGCTTTGGTAGACCACCTTAATGTTGGGTAAGAATTGTTTTGTTGTTGTTATTGTTGTTGTTGTTGGTGGTGGTGGTGGTAAGGGTAGTGCTGCAGCTGCTGCTGATGTTTTTATCATCTCTTATTATTCATTTACTCCTCTGAAAGATACCTGTAATAAAGTCATAATGAAGACCTTTGCTCTTGGGGTGTTTGATTTGAGCAGATTTATCTATATACATCTGATGCCTCAGCTCCCCTCATGGGAACTTCCTCAAAGGAGATGACCACATTAAAAGTCTTTGATTTCCTTTTCTGTTTTCTGTTTATTTTGTTACTCCCTATCCTCTCTTTCAATCACTTGCTTGCCAACTCCCTCGCTTTCTAATACTCATCCACTCCATTCACCCATTTTACTGATACCCTTTTCTTCAATCTTGTTCTCATACATTCTCTTCGCAAACATATTCTCATTCATTCCTATCTCATATCAGAACAGTCTTTGAGTATCACACTTAACTCATTCAAACTCTCATACACAGCCTCATTTCTGTCTCTTCATCTTGACACACCACATGCTCCTCCTCTATCTCTTCTATATCTGTTATAATGAGTAGTTGTAGTGTTGTCAGAGACTGTGCTGCAAAAATGCTTGGTTTCAAGGATTTATGTGTTGGACTTCTAATACTTAATATAACATATTGTACTAACAAGAAGCCATAGTTAAATCTTTAATGTGAATCCACAGAGGCATTTTTAATGTAACTTGTCTTAACTCCCATCTTCAGAGTGGCACAGGCCTACCTCAACCAGCGCCGCCTGGACAGTGAGGCCATCCAGTTGGAGCAAAATGCAACCAACTTCCAACGGCAAACCTCCCAGTGGCTGAGTCTGGTGTCATCATTCACAGACTCCATGAAGGAAGTGGGCCATGTGCAGAACTGGGCCACCACCATTGAGGCTGACATGCGTACCATCTCCACAGCTCTTGAGTATGCCTACAAAGGTAAGGTTAGGGAAGCTTTACACAGGGGAGATACATACACACCCATTTGTACACTATATGAAAATAACAAAAAAAAGTGCTAGAAATGTTTTCCTAGCTCTGTATTCATTCTTTTTTAATTTTACAATCAAAATTGTCACATGCCTTATATTTTACTTTGTCTTAGCATGAAAAAAGTCTTATAATGATTCTTCAGTGATTGAGATTGATTTAATGGTTTATATCTGAATCATTCACCTGTCACCTACACACATTTGTTTTTTACACCTGTGTTCTCTTTCCAGTGGAGCAGCAGAGTGGCAGTGGTGGAGGACCAGCCACTTGAGGACATTTTCCGATGAAAACACCTGCACCAGGTGGCTTCAGGTATTATTTCTTTAAGGAATGTGTGGCTGTGGTTGTCCAGTGCTTGTATTAGTGCCATCAGTTTAGATTTGTTTCATCTGGAACATATTTGTTATCCTAGTCATTTCGAAAGATTTATTATGATAAGAGTTTTCAGGTTAAAAATAAAATTTTTCTCTTAAATAAACAACAGTATCTACATTTCAAAGTACATCTCCCTTCAAGTCAAAGTAATTGATATGGAGATACTCAGGAATGAAGTCTTTACTGTTTGGATGTAGGATCTGCTCAGCCATTGCCACACCTTAATTCCCATATAATTGTTTGATTATTAACATATAACTCTGTATTCCCAGCAGATTTATACAAATTTATATGGAACTTTGAGGAATATTACTCTGGATACAGATGTAGCTGGAAGTATTTAGACTTTTACCATTTGTGATAAACTCTTGTTTGCCTAACTCTTAGCCTATTGATTTCAAAGAGGCTTGGCTGTTTGATCCTGATCCCAAACCTTCAACACTCACCTTCCAGAGAGTGTGGAAGTGAGCCCATATTTTCATACATTTTGGGGCTCATACTCCCACATTAGGTAAGGATTTCATAGAGGTTGAGGGTATTTCCATTGGTAGTTTTTATGAGCATTTTGATAGTTTGACAAGGCTTCTGCACCATGAATGTGAAAAATACTCATGAGAACTTGACTAACCTCCTTTGTTGCCTTTAGAAATATTTGTTGTAAGAACCAAAAGGATCTGAGAATATGGTTTTGGTAATACTGAACCTTTCTCACCTATCTACCTCTACATCTCATGGCCTAGGAGTAGGGAGCAGGTGAAAGAAGGGAGAGGGGGGGGGTCATGCTCCTTCTTTCTTTCTTTTCAGTATATTTAACGTTTGTGGATTTTTCTTAGTTTCTTTTCATTATCATTATTACTGTTTGTCTTTTTCCTATACATTATCATAATCAGTCATTACTAGTCCATTGTAGGACAAAGGCTTTTCCTGATGTCCTCCACCTCTCTGTCTGATGTTAGTGTACTCCATCCTGCCTCAGTAAATGCTTTAGTTTCATCTCTCTGCCTGGTCTACCTGCCCTGAATGTTCTTAAAAGTTAAAATATTCACCTAAGGATGCTGTCATGTGTATTTAATGACTATACTATGTCAAATTTGTTTTAGATATTTTGGTAATGGACAGACAATCAAACAGGCAAACAGATAGACGACAACAAAAACATTGTCACTCTCCTTGCTATGCAGAGGTGGGCAATAACGACAGTCACTAAGGATAGAAACTGGCTAAATGATGTAGGGTAACCACATGGAAAACCCGCCTGTGTATTACTTCCCGCAGGTTGATTTGCACCTTTTCCAATAAGATACGATAAAACTGGCCAACATGGTGGGGGGATACATATTCTTTGGAGTATGCAATTTCATTACAATTACATTTTTCTTAACCCAAGGAATAATTATACACCCAGAGTAATGCATAAAATATTTATTATTTAAAATATACATGTGGATGCTATGTCAAGAACCAGAAATAGAGTGCACACTTCTAATCTTGATGTCCCCTCAAAATAACGAACTAGTCCCTGGATCACACAGTTGTACCTACAGTTACTCAATTTTCTTGTATGCACAGCCACTGTAAAAACAAGAATGATTCATTATTCTGATTTCTATTGTTGTTCTGATGTGATATCATCAGATCAGAAAAGGCTTTACACAGTATGTTGATTATTTAAGTAAATGCTGTGTTTTCTCTATTCTGGCTTCCAAAATATTACATTGCCAAACACCACATCAACAGTTAAAAATGTCATTTATATCTCCATTACAATGCAATTAATGCACTGGCTTGAGTGTTACTGCAATTGTCTAATGCAGTGAAAATCTGATCACAGAAAATACTACTTTGTAATACTCTTTGTCTAAGAGGTTGGTACAAGAGACCACTTATGATTTAAATCACATATGGAAATAAATGTAAGAGGCTGTGAAAGTGTGTTTATGAAATATTTGCATGAATTGCCCTATGAATGTGTCTATAGCCATTCCTAGGGAGTGGGTGACTGATGTGAAATAATTGTCAGGTCATCTATGTATAAAAATAGCTAAGGAGCATTCTCTGCATAATGTTATTTAGACTGGTAGGATAGAAAATAAGCATTCCCCGAGTGGTATCTCAATTGACAGCTTGGAATGAACTTTCTTGGAATTATATAGTGTCAGTGGATAGGAAAGAACATTTTCTGCATTATGGTGTGTCTGTTAGCTGATGTTGTCTCCAAAAATATAGTATGTACTTCAAAGCTGCATGTAATGTGCTCATTAATGCAGTAGTTTTACCATTAAAAAAATAAAGGAAGAATAAACAAAAGAATTTAATAACCTCCCAATGACATACCACTATCTAATTCTAGGTAGCAGCTAGACATGACAAATTTAACAACCAACTTGCATTACAGATCATCATCATTTTTTTTTTTTTAGCTAACTACTACCTTGCTTCCAAACCTGTTTAACTGAATTTTCATCAGTTTAAGGGACCAACTGTTTTTTCTCATTACTTTCTTCTAACCCTTGTTGCTGGTAAACCTCTGAGAGGGTTGGCTATTTCTTCTCTTTCCTTGCTCATATAAACTGTCATCTTGTATCCCTCCATTCTCCCCAGATGAATGTTAAATCAGAACATCACAGTGAAATATATTCTTTCACCATTTCCACACATGCCAAGCTATCCAAAACACATTTTTACTCCCAATCTTCCTTCAGGGCATTTTATATAACGGCTTCATAAATGTTTAACCCCTTCACTCCGGCAACGCTGATGTCGGCGTCACCGTTAGTCCTCTTCTAAACCTCTTAAGAGGAAATGGAAGGGGATTAAGAGGAATTTAGAGGAGGATTGAGAGGTTTAGAAGAGGATTAATCCTCTTCCATTTCCTCTTGACCATACTGTGACGCTGACGTCTGCGTCACGGATGGAAAGGGTTAAAAGTCCAGAATATTAGAGATAAAATGCAAAATATTCACAACAGAGATACACCATACATGAATGACCATCAAACAAAATATCTAACTTGCTCCAGTTTAATACATACCATATTTTCTGGCATATAAGACGACCTCAAGATTTCTATTCAAAATGTGCTCAAGATGACCCCCAAACCTGGATTCACTGAGAGGTTGCAGCACCAGTAACCCTTGCCCTTTATCACTTCCCACTGACCTATGTATTGATATTATTAACACTGCTAAACAGCATGGCCTTTGGTTAAGAATTACCTTCAAACAGCTTTTTCAGTGGGTTTCACTGGCAGTAGTTGCTTTGTCACCACTGATTGCCTTTGTCTCAAAAATATTTATATACTTTCCTAAATTATCACATATTACTTTATTTCTCTAGATTTATTATCATACTGTATGTACAATGTCTGTATATATCTGAGGGTCATTTGCTTTCTTATGCCCTCATGGCATTTTTATGAAAATTTGCAAAGAAAATTAGTTATGCTTGATGCTGATGTCAGTGAAGTGAATGGTTAAGGTGTCTGGCAGTGTTCTACACCCCGAGGATCCTAATAACCGCAGGTAGTGGTTAGGATTTTATATCCAGCATTTAAGATGACCCCTATTTTTTTTAGGTTTGAGTCACCATATATGCCAAAAAATACAGTAAATGATAGTTTTACTGGAAATTCAAGTATAATAATAGTAAAATATAAAGTACATATAAGGTCCTTCAATTCAGCACACAACAGTCTGTAGTACATGGTCTCTAAGATCAATGGCCAATTTGTCCCAACATTGTTAAGGAGAACACATCACCTAACTTTTGGCCAATGGTCAAAGCTTCTAGAATTTACAAATGTGCTTCACTTAGATAAAAATGAGGACACTGCATGCAGGCATGTGCATCAGCTTAATCCAAAATGGTTGATGCAATTTTTTTGATACCTTACTATTTTTTCTTTGCCACATTAGTTATAATTATAGTGCCCAAAGAAATAACTAGTTTAAAATGTTTACAATGATAATAATAGTGAAGTAAGCTAACTTACCAATGATTCCAGTAGTAAAATGATACCCTAAGAAGTTTTTGAAGGCACTATCTAACTGGGTTGCTCCTGCTGGATTGTAGGACCCCAAGCGTATAACAATTTGATAAAGAAAGTAAAATGTTTAATACTAAAACAATAGGAATTTCACAAAAATGAACATGGAAAATATGAATAATACATCAGATTTCTATAAAACACAACCTAATGTCTGAACTGCTCTCCTGAACACTAGCTTTGAGGACACCATTCCTACCGGAGAGAAATGTTTTGACATACCAACAAAAGTATGCCATGATGTCTACTAAATAAATAGTAAAGCTGAAACTTGAAATAAATGAAGGGACAGATGGTACATATTATCTTCATTATTGTTACAAAGTTTATTTCCATGTAAGTATTAATCTTGAGTATTGTATACTACGTTTGAAAATACGTTCACTATTACTAAGTTATCACATTCAATAATATTCAAGATAAAGGATGTACTTCTGGGTATTATTTAAGTCATGTATCACCTGAGTTAGATAGGTCATGGGGGAGACTTTACAGAATTGGTAGTCCAAAGTAAGAAAACAGTTATATGCTAAACTCATACCTCTTTGTTCAGTTGACAGAGCAAAGCTGTGATAAGCACGCACACACAGATGCACACACACAGTTACCCATGCATGCAGACACGCACACACGCACAGAGATGATGTAAAAAGTTCATAAACATTATTTTATCTTCTTTCTTCAGGCAGGAACTAGGAGCTGAGCAGTTGCCTGTAATATATGCAGAATATTAGAATAACAAGAATTTTCATGGGCAATTAGTTAAGTTTTGATGTAGTATAAGGACATGTTTCTCTAGAAAATTAAAGTGAAAATTTAAGATGTAGGAAAAAAAAAAAATTGCAATTTTCTCAGTAAATTCCTTGATGTTAAAATCTACATTTTAAGGAAAAAAGTATAAATTATTCCTATAAACATAATGATACATCTTTTCACTCTATAATTAATTGTTAAATAGAAAGTTTATATAGTTAATAAGTGTTAATGGAAGAACAGTGAGAAATACAAGCAGATCACATAATAATATTACAAATTACATTGCCCAAAGCCCACAGCAAAATGAGACAAGGTATCTACTACTGCTACTTGACACTCACTCTTCCAAAAGGGAACTTTGGTTCTGATGATAAACAAACACAGTAGCTTGGTGTGTGAGGTGCAGGATCACATTGAAATTTTAATGGCATTGGACATGTATCAGAAGTGTTACTACAATATCAAATTTCTGTTTTAATGACTCTGATACATATCTAGCAATGTTTGATATTTCAATGAGATCATGTGCTTTACATATGATGTGTCTGTTTATCACTGGAGATTTTTTTTTTTTTTTTGTGTGTGTGTGTGTGTGTATTTACCTATTTGTATTTACCTATTTGTAGTCTACCAGGCCTGAGCTAAACTCTAATAGTCACGTCTCCATATATACATTTATCCAGCCTTTCCCTCATTTGTTGGACACTGTTCGCCTCCACCACCTCTTCCCCCAAGCTGTTCCATGTGTTAACACTTCGATGTGGAAACTATACTTTTTTAAGTCACTCAAACAGGTTCCTTTATTAAGTTTCTTCCTATGTCCTCTCAGCCCCTGCGTTCTCGCAGTTAAGAAGAGATCATCTCTATCCACCTCATCAAACTTATTTACCAACTTATACAGCATGATCAGATCTCCTCTCTCCCTTCTTTGTTCCAGTGTCATCAAGTCCATCTCCTTCAATCTGTCTTCATACATCATATTTGAGAGTTCTGGGACCATTTTAGTTGCAATTCTCTGTATCCTTGTGTGTGTGTGTGTGTGTGTGTGTGTGTGTCACTCTGATCACATGCTGGATTTGCTTCATATTTATGGATCTTTGGGTACAGTTTAGGACCTCACATCACACAGGGTTCTGACTAATTGCTGGGTGGACAGGGGGCCTGGGCGAAAGAAGCTTATTTGACTCCACTCCACTAGGGAATTGAACTCAGGACCTCTCAATTGTGAGGTGATTGTGCTAACCACTAAAGAGTTTCATGGAATGTGTTTGTATGCAAGTGTGCTGCTCCTGAGCATGCTGAGGACTAAGCTCTGCCTACCTCTGACCACGTCACCGTTGGGTGGAAACCGTGATTGGTTAAACTTTCCTTGGGTCCAATAGCCTATAACCATTAGTGTGACTTGTGAAACTGTGTGTGTTAGAAATACTAACAAAGTATCACATCAAAATGTCGTACAAAAAAGTGTATTGGGTTTGAAAATGATGAAACATAGTGAAAACCAGCAGTGCATAGTTATAAACAGCTCCCCTCTAGTAATGTGTCTAGAGGAAATAAACATTATGAAGGCAGAATGATTAGGCTACTGTCACACATGCTACCCACACCCAAGGGAAGTCATCGGTCAGTAAAGACAGGCCTGTGATTATTATTGTAATTATCTATCTTTGTTATATTATGATGTTTTAACACTTATAAAAAAAAAAAAATAATAAAAAAAAAAATTAATAATAATAATAATAATACCAGCATGTATCTGAGTTATACATTTTGCTGGGGCTGTAAAGGTTAAGAGTAGCTATTTCAGTATAAAAAAATAAAAAAAAATATTTAGTATATATATGTTTTACCAATGCAAAGCTTAAGTAGATTAATTTTTACTATGAAATTTGTGAATGTTATGGTCTGCTTGTAATGAAAACAGTCCATTACAGACACATGGCTAGTGTTCTACGACCAACTTAATCTAGATATATAAAAAAGTTCACTTACTCTCTATCTTCCTCATATTTCTCTCTCTTGCTGACTGGCATATTTAGGTAGCCTCCTCTGGCTGAGTCTGACAGCCATACTATCACAGTTGATATCAAGGCAACTAAAGTAAAAAAAAAATATATACAAGTTCAGTAAGAAGCATCGAGGGAGGCATTTCAAAAGTACACACTTTGCATGGGACTCTGCTTCACAAAACCCAAGAAACATTACAACATTATTACTGCCACAGAACAGCTTCCCACAATTATGAACTATGCTGAAACAGAAAATGTATGGACCATTCAACAAAGCATATGTATCCCAAGGCTTGCTGAAACGAAAATTATAATAACCTGTAAATAATTAAAATGTCTGTTAGCATGACTTATTTTCTCAGTAGTACAATTAAAGCTTGATGACCCCAACATGTGCTCTGTGTGGTGAGGTGTTCTTTTAGCCATGTAAAAATACTGCAGCTACTCCCGGAACACATACACACATTAATACGCATTAGGACAAGTACCAGATTATGTTTTCAAAGCTTCTCATCAAAGGCTTCATTTGACTTTCCATCTGCTGGCTGCTGAGGGAAGTCTCGGAGTCTAGCACGAGCTGACTTAAGAAGATACCCATCACCACTACTGTCCACGACACCTATGACTGCTGTTGCAGCTAAAGCAACTATGTACGAAAAAAGAAAAAAAAAGAAAAAAGAAAAAAAAAAGAAAAAGAATACATTAAGGTAAAAGAAAATATGAATTACATACATGGGTGACATAAATTTAGAAAAGAGGAATACATACTACAAAGAAAGCAGATTTTGTATTACTTGAGATAAGTAAATAAGAATTTTTGTAGATCTGTGTTAAATATTTGAAGAAAAAAGTTCAAGAAGACAGTAATGAAGTGGTTAAACCTTCATTGGGTCAGTGTGAGTATTTTAGAATCCTTGTGAAAATGTCTGTCTATCTATCTATATCTCTGACGCCCTGTTCCCTCACGGGAACTTCCCTCCAGGGGGTGGCCGAGGCAGAAGTGTCTTCATCTCTCCCTATTCTGGCACTCCGCTTCTTGAAAATGTCACAGAATGGAACGAAACTGCAAGTAAGTGATGAATGTACAGTATTCATAAATCCTGTTGAACGGAGCCTTGCACAGTGAGACAAATGGGACAGTGAAGAGGTGGTCACGAGGAATGCTTGAACATGCTCACAAAAATAATTTCAAAAATAATTTAATTCATTAAAAATGAGATGGCAGTAGAGGCATGGCAAAGCTAAGTGGTGCTTCATTGGTAAAATTCCAAAAGCACTACTATTAATAGGCCCTTATACATACTAAGTTGCACCAGTTCATCATGGCCCCAATAAATCATTGTAGCAAGCAAGACTGTTTACCATATTTTAGTGCTGTTCCATGAACAGGCCATACTGACTACAGTTAAAAATTTAAATAAATTAAATAAAAAGAGGGGGCACCAAAGGCACCTGGATCCAACACGGGGTCTGACGTCACATGCCAGGGTGGGAGTCTAGGAAATTAAGTTTACACTGCCACTTGCCTGTCAAAAGAACATGTTGTGACCCTGATTTCTATGGGAAGTTTTTATATTTAACATTTTGGGACATCACATCGATGAAATCCATGGTATTGAAAACTGTGTCAGTGGGTGATCGACTATAACTACATTTCCTAAATACTTTGCATTACTGAAACCCAACGGGCCATGTATTTATTAGTTTATAAATAGCCTTCTTATCAGAATGTTTTGTGAAAAGTCTAAAATGTTTCAAACATAAATTATATCTCTAAAATATATTACAAATAAAAGAAAGGTTTAAGGAAACTTACTGCAGAGCCAGATAATGTAGAACATCTCCAACATCATGTAGCCACTCTTGTCAACAATCAGTCCTGCGAGGATGCTTACGACAGCCAGCCCTAAGTTCTGAACACTCTGCATTCTGTAATTCAGCAGACTTTAGCTTCTAGCACTTTGTTTGAGCATGTCAGCACTGCAAAGGATGCCAGTCCCATAAGTCACCACTCCAGTTAAGTCAGTAAGACCTCAACCCCCCCCCCCCCCCCCACACACACACACTAGTATATATAAATGATAAGCCGGAGAAAGTAAATAGTTACATGAGCTTGTTTGCAGACGATGCGAAATTGCTGAGACACATAAGAAAAAGTAAAGACTGAAATTCTGCAAGATGACCTAAATAAGATCTGGGATTGGAGTAAGAAATGGGAGATGGAGTTTAATGTGAAGAAATGTCTAAGTAATGGAAATGGGAAAGAGAGCCATGTAAATAGGACATTCGGAGATACATATAGAATGGTAAGAAATATATGAACAGCATTCCACTACATGGATAAAGATATGATGAAAAAGATGATTACCACTATGATCAGACCAAAGATGGAATATGTGGAAACTGTGGTCTCCACACAAGAAGAAACATGTAAAAAAAATAGAAAGAATACAAAAGAAGGCAACGAAGATGGTTCCAGAACTGGAGAGACTGTCATATGATGAAAAGTCAAAGGAAATGAACTTGCCAACATTAGGACAATGAAGAAAAAGGTGAGACTTAATACTAATTTATAAATTATAGAATAAAATGGAAGAAGTAGATAAAGAGGAGCTGCTACTAAGAGAAGGAAGAAACACCAGCATCACACGAGGACACAGTAAAAAATTGAGAAAAGGAAGATGCTTGAGAGACATAAAAAATATAGCTTCCCGCAAAGAAACATAGAGGTTTGGAACAGACTAAGTGAGCATGTAGAATCGGCGAAGAGTGTGCACAACTTTAAGGAAAAACTGGACTAGTAGTATAGATATGGAGACGGGACCACACGAGCGTAAGCCCAGGCCCTATAAAATTACAACTAGGTAAACACACACACACACACACACACACACACACAAGAATTTAAATATATATAATGATATAAAGCAGGAACAATTTTAAAAAGTTGAAGATTGCAACTTACATGCCATAAGCTGTGCCAAGCTGATGCTCAGGAATGATAAGGGAAACCATGGGCCACAGTGCACTGGCCAGCAAGGAATATGCTAAGCCTAAAACACTCTAGAACAAAGAAAACAAACCAATATAAGTTAAGGGAAAGAAATTGTCAAAAGTACAATGTGCAGACACACACACACACATACACACACACAAACTGAATGGTATACAACCTTTCAGGAGTTACAGGGTTCAGTTCATAAATATGTGATAAGCAGATTTGCACTGGGAGAAGTAAAACAAGGTCATGGGATAGTAGTGGAAATATTGTTGATGGAGCTTGGCAACTGAAAAAAGATAAAAGTAAGAAGTATTTGGTGTTTATTATAGCAGTATCTATTCCTTTGAAAGCATAAAGGACTGTGAATTAGGGGGAGGATTGTGAGCTAGAAATTGATATAGCCTGGAAAGGGGGATTACATTGATGGGGATAGAACCCATAACCAGTCAGATGGAAGCCAACACTCTGCCCAGTTGGCCAAAGAGGCACCCCATGGCTGTTATGGAGTGACAATATTCAATAAAGTCATGTGTGAGGACACTTACACCTCAAGGGTTCATGGTTTCAAGCTTGTGATAAATACTCAAAATAGTAATCACACTTGTACTGCTGGAGAGGCCATGCCACTACCATTACATATAAAGGGTGGTGTGGCGTGGTGGAAGTACTTCAACTCTGATTGTGTAAGTGTAAGTAATGTAAGTAAGAGAGGCAGCCAGAATCTTACCATGGGTATAAAGGGATTCCAAAAGGTAAAAGTGAGCACAACATGGCATCCCAAGGTGACCACGACTGCCATGAACACCCACATCACATTTCGTCCAGTTCGGTCCACTAGGTTGCCCAGGATTGGTGAGGCAATGGCGGAGATGATATACACCACACCGCTCACTGAATTTGCAGAGTTGTCATCCAGATCATACTTACGCATGAAGAAAACCCTGTAAATTGTTTAAAGTAGTATTAAATTTCTTTACCTAAAATCCTAGACCAAACAAAACAGTACTTGCAAGTGCTAAGCAATGCATCATTCATATATTTAATCTTGTGTATGAATAAATGTCAGAAACTTCCCTAGATGTTTTTCTATCATCAAGTTTGGGGACAAGTGCATGAAATTGGTGTATGTCTCAATTCACTTGGGAATCATTCCTGCACATATCTCTCCTTTCCCTACTTCCTTTCCACTCACCAAGCCCTTTTTTATTTGTCAAGAACTTCCAGGAAAATGCCAATGATGATTAATATAAGCAACATAGCCAGGAATAAATCTATAAATACTTTTAGAATTTATAGACTTGATGAGGGTGGAGAAGATAAAGAGGTAGCATATGGCAAATCAGCTAAAGCTGTAATGGAAGCAGCACTAAAAGTAGAAGGACCAGTGAACAGTGGCAGAAAATTAACAAAGGACACAAAAGATCTCATTAAGAAGTGTAAAGATATGAAAGTAAGAAATTTCTTTCCCATGAAATTGTAATTACTAAACTGCAGCTCTATAGATCACAATACAGTTTTGAGATTGAATTTAATACAATTATGAGATTGAATTGAGGCCATAATTTATTTGTTAATGTTCAAGCCACATGACTTGCTACTTTAATATAAAAGCTGTTTAGCATTATTCAGTTACCAGAGTCTGTATCACTGTCATGACGTTCTCCATGCAATAAGGCTAAGAACTTTAGGATCATACCCTGCATATAACTTCTTAACAGCTACATGAGCAGTTTAAACAAAAGCTTAATACTTACTTTGCTAGACCAATGAAGGGGAAGATGGCAACATAATAAGCAACACAAATGACAGATATCAGCCAAAATGACACTGGGAACGTCAAAACATCTGAAAATTTGACTTTTTCTCCAGACAACGCAGCGCTGAGGTGGAGGGCTTTGGATCGCTTCTTGTCCAGCACACCCAAAATCAGGGCACAGATGAGGGAGAACACACAAGTGATGCCAGCTAGAAGGGAAGAAACATTATGAATGCTTGCAAATTATTAATTAGTATTATATTAGAAAGTAGTGGTTTGTGCATTACATCATGTAACAATAGGATTCCATGAGTGTGCACAACTTTTGCACCATGCTGGCCACTCCACTCCACATCTGCTAAACATCATCTAATGTAGGCTCATGGCCTTTCCAGGGTCTGAGGCTTATTAGTGTTGTTTTAAATTCACTAAAGAATGGCTTCCTAGGGCTTTCCAATCCCATTATCATAGCTCTGTTAGCATTACCCAGAGAACAAAAAAGATATGGAGTTGGATTTGACCCTGGTCACTCCCTAAACAAATAAAGGGCTAGGGAACCCCTCCCACTGTTAGGATGCATAGGTCCTTTACACCCATCATAAGCAGCCTATTTCCAAAATCCCCAATGCAATAGGATAAAAGGAGCTTGCCACTTGATCAGTCCCCCAAGCAAAACTAGGTCAGGATCATGACAGGAGTCTCAATCCTGGCCCCTTCACTTGACCTGCTTTTGATGGGAGGGTTGTGTTACTGGGAGGGAAGCCCACATCCTCAACAATCCAGATCAGGGATTGGGCTGACTGCTAGCTAGACAGAATCCTTGGAAGGATAATCCCTCCAGTCTCCCTACTTGTTTTACAACTACTGATATTTTTACAGTGACAGTTTATATTATATGAATGTTGCTACAATTTATTATAACAAGACTGCCAAAATACATACCGAATAATAACGAATATCCGAGTGCTCTGTAACCATCTGAAAATGTTTGCACCCAGTTATATAGCGGCACCATGGACCAAAAGTTGACTGTTGATCCCACTCTTGCCATACTTAGCTGGAGGCCAAACACTGTGTTAAGTTCCTTTCCTTTGAACCAGCTGACTGCATAGGTGTTTTGAGCAACAGCTAGTGATTCTCCTCCAATCCTGAGGAGTAAAAATATTGTTACTTTTGCAGTACTCACATCAGCCTATCTACCTTCTTACAGCTTAATCGCCCTATTCCCCCCATGAACTCCTTCAGGAGGTGGCCATGGGAAAGAGGTATATACACAGTTTTTTTAAGTTTATATACTCCCTCTCTGTAGCATTAACATTCCCCTTCTTGTCTCATTCTTTTATAAAAATTCCTTTTCATCTCCACAGAATCTTGATATTACACTTCTACTGCATTTACCTCTGCACAACTTGTACTCAACTTCTCCAATTTCCACATCCATAATAGTCTCCTTAACATATTACAAACTTCCTCCAACATTTCATTAATTCTCCTATCATTTTATTCCCTTTCGTCCTCCTCCTGACTCCTCTTCCTAACCATCTCCTATCATCATCCTGACCACCTCTTATCTCTCTTGCACCTGTCTCACTCTCCTACCAAACTAGCATATGGCACTAACTTTGATCCTTACAAAAACAGCATAGTAGTCAAGAGCCCAGGAAAGTTCTGCTCACCTCTGATATCCTCCATTCTTTTACCTACGGCTTATAATTTATCAAACATTACTCACCCAAAAATAAATCTTCCAAGCTGCATTGCCCAGAACTGGTTGAAAAGTGCACCTAAAGCATACACAACCTGTCCACCAGTGACGATCGTAGAGAAGATTATTGTTCCCCATCTGATACCAAAGACTCTGCAGGAAAAAGGAGGGTTACATGTGCAGTGCTGTTAAAGTATAATCATTCACTCAAACCATAAGAAGCACTTGGCCATTATATTATTTGTGACCCAATAACATAGCATTTCTGCTTGCTAAATACGAGACAAACTGACTTCTCTTTACAGTAACACACCTGTCAATGAGAAATCCCCCGATGAAGCAGAGTACAACATTTGGCCAGGAGTAGAGGGAGTACAGGCTGGCAAACTGGACTGTGTCAACATCCATGTCTTCCTTTATGTGATCTTGCAAGGAGCCGGGAGTGTCATAGCAGAAGTACGAGCCTGAAATGGTATAAAGCAATGCAAAACTGTATAGTGATGATTCTGAAATAGAATACAGAAATTGAGATAACAGCTCTGCCTGGTGCCTGCAGCTCCAATAAAATGCAGAGTTTCTGTACAGTTGCAATAATTAAGAATATTATTCCAGTGTAATACTAATTGCAATTGCTGTCCTGATCCACTGAATGGTGATTCATCCCTTAACATGATATGCATCGCTGTCACTCATTTAATCTAAGTCTTACCCACATGCTACACTGGGTCCGACATGCAGCCTCCATCAAAGACTGGCCCTCTCCAACTCCAAATCATAGCCTTAACTGACCAAAAGCCACTCACATGCTACCTATCAATCACAATTGTGACAGAATAAAATATGCACCAGCAATGTTATGAATTAAGCAGGCAAGATCAGTCATCAATATAAAAAAATAACCGTCACTTTTTTGCAGGTTTGTAAATGATTAAATTAAAAGAAAGATTTCAGACTCATAATATGGAAAATTCGGTAAATCTTAGGAATAGCGGATCCTAGCGGGTGCGCGTTTAGGGCACGGTGTGGTGGTAATTACAACATTTCTAGCATGTACAACAGGGTTTTGACAAGCTGACAGGCGTGTTTATGTCACAAGGGGCGTATTTTTCCGCGCCGGCTCTCCCCTTTCTTCACCCCGGAGCCCACAGTCTCATCGCCCATCGACTTGGAAGAAATCGTGAGGCCAGCGTGGAAAAATACACCCCTTGTGACATAAACACGCCTGTCCACTTGTCAAAATCCCGTCGTACGTGCTAAAAATGTTGTAATTACCACCACACCGTGCCCTAAATGGAGCCGCTATTCCTAAGATTTACCAAAAATTTTCATATAATTTAATGATCATTATTATAAAAATGACAGAAAACTTACCAAAGCCCAGGAAGCACATGAAGAACAAACCAATGAATCTGAATGGACCCCAGGCGGGGTTACAGCAATTCCCACAGCCAGACACCACATTTTCCGCGCCCTGAAGAGAGAAAAATGCTTTTGTTTTAAATTCTTATAGGGTCACCATAGAGCAAACATATGTCATTGTTACATGCACTACTGCTTTTCTATTATCATATATTATTCTATCAACCTTTTAATATTCCCAGAAAACAATAAGAAAGAGTGTAGTTGAGATCAAAGCAAGAAGGAAAATAGCCAAGAAATATGTTCCCTAAATAATATTCCCCCCAAGACACGAAGGGAAAAATCAAATCATCACACACACACATACACACACCTCAGCCTCATTGCAGAAAGTGAGTGAAGAGATAAAAACAAATGTAAAAATAGCCACGAAATACGCTTCCAAATAAATAATATTCCCCTAGGCACAAAGATAAAGCTGAATCATCGCGCACACCTTAGATACATTCTACAAAGCGTGTGCAGAGATCAAAACACGTGTAAAAATAGCCATGAAATGTGTCCCTTAAATAATATCACCCCCAGACACGAAGATAAAGTCGAGTCACCACACTTACCTCAGACTCATGGTTATCTGGCGTGTCCTCGGGAGCTGCACTGATCACACCACCAGTAGGCATGGGCTCACTACCGTCTTCCCCGTCACTATGCATCGAGCCTTCCACCATCTTCGTCAATTATTCAGCGGCAGGCCAATGAAGAAGCTGTTAGAGTACCTTCACCCACGCGCGCAACAGCTGATACTGACAGACACCTCCCCCGCTGGCTGTCATGTGATAGTGATTCTGATTAAAGTTCTTATTTTCTTGTGATTTTGACCTCGAAACTGCTGATTAGGACTGGTGATACGGATGCTTTTATCTCGGTATTATCTGTTTTCAATATTGCGGCGTTATTCTGCAAATTCATCTACGGTACATGCAATAGCTACTCATTCGATCCTTTTTTTTATTTGCTTCCCCTCTTTCTTTCTTTGTCTTTTCCCTTTATTTTTAATCCCTTACTTTTTTCTTTATTTCCACTTCTTTGCTTTTTTTTTTTTTACACAATGTATGAAGGTCTTTTGTACTTCCAAGCTTTGTAAAGCACTACCTACTGTATATGATGTTTCGACTCATTTTTGGCTATTTCATCAATTTTTTCAATAACATTTATTTAATTTAACCTTAACATATCAATTATTTATGCTAACTTCAAATGGTAGTTTTCCTTTTTTTTTCTTCATATAATATGTATAATGATTTGGCAACACTGCAGTGAATTGTTTGCTTCTCTTGTTCGGGATCACATTATAGTTTACTCACCTGCAGGTTATAGTCGGTCTCATCGCATAGTCGAGTATCCAAGTGTGAAGAATTAAAGAGGACTTAAGAAGCGATACAAAGCGGAACAGATCAAAAGAGGAAGAAGGAGACCACCCTCATTTCACCAAGACAGTAAGGGGAGGCGGGTGTGTGTGAATCATGGGCAAAAACAATGGTTAGACTTGATCTATACTGGTTAGATTTGAAGATGCGAAGATGATTACCTAATTATCTGGATCTGGATGATAATGCGCAGAGCACCTATCAGGTGCATATGAAATGCCTGAATTTACTCTTTTCTCCACTCCCACACGACCATCGCGTGTAACGAAACACACGAGAAATTAATCCAGACAAGGAAAGGTTTGCCGGCGCCGGGGATCGAACCCGCGACCAGCGTAACGGGAGAGCCACTCCTTTACCAGTCGGCCAAAGAGGTACCCCACTGGCTAAGTGGGTTATGGGAGGCTCGCCCATCAGGCAAGTCGTGTCACAACACATAACACGCACGTTATAATCATAGAGTCATAGGAATCGGTGCTTACCTATTTCAAGCTTACCTATTTCAATTGCATGGGAGGTTAAGACTTACATTTTGTATGGCTCCCATCTTTCAATCATCTTGAGTTTGGATTTTCACAAATTTTTTTCATTTAATTAGGCTGATACTATTATTACCAATTTTTCCTTTTCTTTCTCCTTCTCTTTTCTTTATGGTTAATTAATTGGCAGACGTTTAGTTTGAGTGTGTCCATGAACAATCATCTAGTCTGGATTTAAAAGAACTGATTGACGGAGCATTTACAACATCCTCAGGTAAGGAATTCCAGTCGTTAACGAATCTGGTGCTGAAAGAGTTTGCTCTCATCAAGGTTCTCCAATGTTGTCTTTTCCTGAGTTTGCATGTGTTGGATCTGGTGCTTGCTTCACTGTATTCAAAGAAGACGTCTTTATCAATATTTTCAATCCCGTTTAGAATTTTATATGTTTCAATTAAATCTCCTCTGTGCCTTCTCTTTTTCAGTGTGGTCAGCCCTAATCTTTCACACCTTACTTCATACTCCATGTCTCTGTTCCGGTACTAGTTTTGTCATCCTCCTTTGCACCTTCTCCAGGTCTAAGATGTCTTTTCTGTAGTATGGGGACCAGCACTGAACTGCATATTCCAAGTGGGGCCTAACGAGTGAACAGTACAGTGACTTGCACATCTCAACATCCAGGGAAAAGTTTCTCTGTATGAGGCCAACCATCCTGTTTCCCTTAGCTGCCACCTGGGCCACATGTTGTGCAGGTTTCAGATCTGATGTTATTGAAATTTGAAAAACTGATTAAGTACATTGTAGGAATTACTAACATTCTCCACCTCTGATGATAGTGTTTCCCATCCTGCTCTGGAAAATAATCCTATCTCTCCACCTGGTCCTCTGCCTTCCCTAACAATTTCAATTTCTGGGTTTCCCCTTCTTTACCTTTGTTGTCCATTTGATTAGCATTAGTTAAGGTTAATTTTAGAAACTTAGTGGAGCAGTAAGGTAAAAGTGGGTGTGTACGCTAGAGGTGCACATGGCTGCAGTGCTCATCTCTGATCCGTTGGCCCTTTTAGCCTGTGTTAGGTAACAACTAATTACCCCGGGACATGGGTCAGTGTGAAATCCGGGGTTGCCACAGTTTACCTTCTCAAGGTTTCTCAGGTACCCATTTAATGACGAGCCTGAAAGGGAGGATGAACACCTAGGTAAGCTGCATGTTGACTGCCATTGCTGGGATTCTAACCTGGGCCCACGGAGTGGTAGCCAGGCACGCTGACCACTTGACCACGGAGGCTTCCACTAAATTTAATTCCACTAACATTACATAGGACTTAAATTTCCTTTCTATTCTTTAATAAAATTTTAAAGTTTGATAAATTGTACAATTTATCCTCTTCTATTTTTTTTTTTCTCCATTTAGCTTTTGCAAGAAGTGATATCCATGATGATATAGATGATGATATACTTATACAGTTTTATTGAAAATTTACTTTGAGATGTTGAGTAGACTTTCCTTTACCTTACAGGTGTGCTTATGACAATGGGTGGATCTCCAAGCTGTCAGGTGGCTGCAGTGGACATGAGAGGCCCAGAAGCCGTGATGGTGAAAGAGAAAATTCATGATAACTGTGTGATGATTTTCTCAAAAACTTACTGTCCTTATTGCAAGATGGCCAAGAAGGTAATTTTGTGCAGTACTATATTTACTACACATGGAACTTTTACTGGATCATATAATTTACTTCTTTTATATCTAAGATTCCTTTATTCATCCACATGAACTCTATGGCTCTTTGCCTACCACATCTCTTGGGTGCTAAATTAATATAGTTAGTTATATTTCATTTAATAAGCTTTTGTTGAGGTTGGGGTTGCAGCAGTTGATAACCCTGGTTGTTGGATTGCCACAGACTGCCAATGGTGATGAGGTTGGTTCACATTCATATTAATAGTAATAAGTTTAATGAATTTTCTCCAGGCTTTCAAGGATCTTGGTGTGCCTTATGAAGTGTATGAAATAGATAAAGAAAAAAGTGGCATGGCAGTGCAAGACGTGTTGGACAACATGACTGGCACCAGAACAGTGAGTATGGTGTTAATTTTCTGTTCATATAAGACTCAAGTCATTCTGCATAAGTTTCCATGTTCTGTTTTGAAGAGTGGAAGGAAAAGGGTGAAGAGAGGTGTGGGGATTATGAGACTTGTGTTCAAGATGCTTGGGATATTTTTTATTTGATTGAAAATCACCCACACCTTAGCCTAAATATATATATGTGAAATATACCTTTTAAATATATCTTAAATGGAGTTGGAATATGTTTTTATATGTGTATTTTGTGTTAGACTGTGCATGGGAAATTACATAGGACCCATGTTATAATGTTCTCCTTGTGTAATAGTTAACTAGGTTTTATTGAAATATTATTATAAATGGGGTTCACCTGAATTTAAGTTATGTATTGAATTATAACAAGAACTTACAAACATTCCAGAATAGACTCAGTTATACAGAGAGCTTTTGTATGTACCAGGTATTAGAAGTAATTCCAAGATATATGATTTAGGTTCCCTGATGTATTCAGTTGTGCTCATGTGAATATGATTGTTATTTTTTTTAATAAGGTAATAAAGTTCAAAGGAAAATTCCATACTATAATGACATTTTTTAAGCTGTTAGAAAGCAGTTCATCAGGATAGAGGAAGGTCTAGTTTTAGAAGAATGAAGGGGAGGGATGACATTGGTCTAATTCTTATGTCATCTTGTCAGGTCCCTCGAGTGTTTGTTGGCGGCACTTGTATCGGCGGAGGGACAGAGACAAAGCAGCTCTATAAAGAGGGAAAACTACTGGACATGGTGAAGTTGTGTCAAGCAGCATCATAGCTTTGTCAGACAAAATATATGAAAGCAGAACATATGTACTTAGATTTCTTATGCACAATTATCCTGGCAAAGGTGTACCTTTCTCTTTACTATACATATTTACAAAATAGTTCCTATTTTATGCAAGTTCTAATGAATCTCAAATTCACACATACTCTGTATTGATAAATGTATTTATTATAAGAAGTTCACAGAAATTCTTATGAATATGATTTCTCATGTCACACATACATAGACTGTAGTGTAAAATTTTTCTATGAAAATAATTCTTCATTGCCATATTTTTGAGAAAATTAATGGCCAAGAAAATATTGAAATTTCAATTCTTGTCCAAATGAAATTCTCTAACATAAGTTTGTTGGATTAAGAAAACAGTATTATTTTACCATGCATAACAGCCATCCATCCATCTTATTTTATATAGTAAAACTGCATTCAGAGTAATCACCTAGAAAACAGTTGTCCTTGTTGTGTCTGAGTTGTGTTACTAATTGATGTACACGTAAAAAATGTAAGCTTATTTATAGACAAGTGAAGTTTTCCCTAATAATGTCTCATAATGTTATTCATGGCCAGTCAGTAAGAACAATGGTAAATAATTGGCAATGTCAAATTTAGTTTGGAATGTGGCATAGTTTTCCTAACTGTGATGAGGTTACACTTTTATTTGTATAAATGTACATTTTTTTTCTTACTTAAGTAAAGTTCATTACATATTTATTGCTGTATGTCTTTACTTATATTTCACATTTGCTTTCTTCTTCTTCTTCTTCTTCTTCTTCTTCTTCTTCTTCTTCTTCTGAGAGAGAGAGAGAGAGAGAGAGAGAGAGAGAGAGAGAGAGAGAGAGAGAGAGAGAGAGAGAGAGAGAGAGAGAGAGAATTTATATAGCTATTCAGACTGTATACACTATGGTCCAGACTCGGCGGTCTGTCCGTAAACCATAGTGAAATTACACCAAACCTAATGACCTCTAGGATTTTGAAGTTCTGTCTTAGCGAATGTAAAGATATAGGAAATAGCTGTCGAGCTATATACGTATTACCTGCGCGCACGACTCAAGAGAGCGGGGGAAGTAGCCCAAAGTGTTCCGCGGCAGTCCAACCCGCGGCCTACCCTTGCTAAAACCCAATATGAGTGTTCACGCTCTTACCCGCGATGTCCATTGGGGTAGCTTGAATGATTGATTGATGGTTTCTGTAAAGGTACACAACAAAGGAGAAGGGAGGAAGATGCCATCCCGACCTGCAAGCAATACTAAAAGAGAGGTGGCTATATATAAACCCAATGGGGGCGCTCCGTCCCCCTCGACCCCACAACAAATGAAGCCTCAAAACAGTTGAAAACACTCATATAAACTAATTAACAAACGGGATATCAGCTCTGCCATGAAATGAATCGTAACCCCCACCCCAAAAATATTGATTGATTGATTGATAGTTTATTGTTGCAAGTAAAACAACAAAGGAGAAGGGAGGAGAGCATGCCATCCCAACCCCCAGGCAGTACAGAGTGTGATGATACAACTAAGGATACATGTGTAAATAGCACCAGGAAACTAAAAAGATACAATGGTAGGGGACAAATATCAACAAAGAAAATTAGAAGCTGCAGAAATATAAATACCCAAAGCGATATATATCAAAAGAAGAAGATAAATAAGATGTTTGAAGAAGAAGAGGTATAAAGTAGTAGTAGTAGAAGAATACACGGAAAAAAGAAAATGAAGCGAGACGTACGGTAAGAAGAAGCAGCAACAGAAGAAGAAGAGGAATCACGCCTTGGTTGGCAACAGTGAACACCACAACAAACGCGGCAGAGGACGAGTCGCCGAGCATCATGAATTCCGCTAGCAAAGTAAGTGTTCGGGGTGTCCTTACTGTCTGTGTGTGGCTCCTAGCTGTAGATAGGCTTCATCTTCAGCCCTGCAATCAAATAACGGTTCTCTAATATTTGTCTACAGGAATCAGCCAGCGCAACAGCTTTGGAAAATATACCGACGCAGTTTTTATTTCTTAATGTATTTTGGCGAACCTCCACCACCCTCCATTGAATTTTTTAGAGAACAGGTGGTATATTTATCCAGCTGCTGAAAAGAACTTTAAGGTACTGGCTTTACAGTGAATTACAGTTTACCGTTGATATTAAAAGGGTGCTAAGTGTATCCCAGAAAATGGTAAAATTCTAGTGTTTGACCATACTCCCCCCTCCCCCCCAAACAAGCCTGGGGACCTGGTGGGAATGCGGGGTTTCGGGTGGGGGACACGAAATCCGTCGCAATCGCGTATTCTTTTAGTGTGTGTGTGGGGGGGGGGGGATAAAAATGCCCTAGATCTAGGGAAATTCCCTAAATTTAGGGATTTTTCCTCACACCACTAGTAAAATAAGCATTTGCGACGAATTTAGTGTTTCCCATATGGAAACCACGCACTCACTGGATCCTCAAGGTTGTTTTGGGAGAGAAGCGTAGTGAACCCACCAAACGATGCTCACCTCACCATCTGGTGTGGCGCCGGAGGCCATCTGTGCTCACATAAACCACCTACACCTCACTCATGCCCTCTCTAGTAAGTTGTCACCTCATCGCAAGGTTTCTGTCCTCCAAGTAGAATCCGTGGCACCAAACAGTGTATCTTCATTGTTTATCACTAACACAAGTAAAACCACCGCCTAGCCGTGATCTGTCCAACGTCACGCCTTAAACAGTACTGCGGGTTCTACAGGAAATGCAGGCTCTCGAACCTCCTGCCCGAGCTATTCGAACACGTGAATCCATACTGACCGCATTTTGAATCTGCTTCACGGGTTCGTATTCCCAGTATACAAGGTGATTGTGGATATTGACTCCGCGCCTCCAGAATACGATAATACACCTCCATATAACATAGTTAAAAAAACAAAGTACTTAAAAGTAAAGAAGCCGAATTAATCCCCTTCCCTCAACGATCTTGGGGGACCCACGTGAACTCGGGGTATTTGGGTGGGGGAGCATTTTTAAACTACTCCAACCGAACTTTACGACCTGCTAACGGGGGGGCTTTGCCCCCCTCAACCCCCCTGCTAACCAAGGGGGGGCTGCGCCCCCCTCTGGACCCCCCCTCTTAAAGTACCCCAACCGAACAGCTATGTAACTGAGGGACACTGAACACAAGTAACCTGCTTTCGTACATGCTACGTACCAGTAAGTAAATACATAGTCGTATATGACGGTTGCAAGATTCCTATGACGTAAATTACTTACCATTTAGATGCTTCATTATGATCTTATTGCTATAATGGGGGACTTCGCCCCCCTCGAACCCCCCTTTGGTATGGAGAGTGAGTGAAATTGCGTGGTTTCCGTACGTTGTAAAAAACCCCGGAATGTATGAAATATCCCTACATCTAAGTAATTGTAAGGAATTTCCCTACATCTAGGGTATTTTTCAACCCCCCCATAACTCCAAAACTACCTATGCATTTGCGACGCATTTCATGTTTACCACCGCATTCCCCGAAGTCTCAATGGCCCCCTAGCCAATTTTGGTTGCGAGGGGTGAGTATGGGCAAACACTAGAATAATACCCAGAAAATTATAGCCCAGTCAGCTTGACAAGTGTCTTAATGGCAAGGCAAGGCAGGCAGTTCATATATACCTCTGTATGTTCTGATTCCTGTACTCCATAAAGAAGCAGAGCATCTTAACATTGAAGTTCACCTGGTAAAGGATGGCAAACTTGCCAGGTACCAGAGATGGACTTACCACACGCAACAGTGTTAAATATTTTCAGTATGGCAGAAATACGTAGAGCACTAGATAACAACGAACAATTGCTCAGGGCATGCATACACATGACAGGACCTAAAGCTTGAAAAGTGGGAAGTTGACTTTGTATTTCATTCTACTCAAGTATTTTGATATTTTTAATTGACGTATTGATGTGCTTGCAAGAATAGCAAGTAAAATCTTGTGTTTTGTTTTCTTTCCCCTTGTAATTTTAGTACTATATTAAATACCTCTTATAATGGAAAAATGTCATGTAGTTCATCACAGACATAATTGTATTGACATGCATTCAAGAATAGCAAGTAAAATTTTGCCTTTTATGTTTTCTTTCCCCTTGTAATTTTAGAAATAATCTCATAATGGAAAAATATCACACATTTCAATACATACATAAATTTTGTTTGAAACTGGTGGGTAGTCCTCAGTGACCTGTTACCTATCCTCAAACTAGACAATTTTTACCCATTTCAGTGTAGATCTAGTCATTCTGAATCTTTTGCTCACCATATTTATATTTTGCAAATTGATAATGGGTTTATACTGGATAAATTTAGATCAACAAGGACATAAGCAAGAAATGGTTTACCAACAGAGTGGTGGATGAGTGGAACAGGCTTGGCAGTCATGTTGTGAGTGCCAATAAGATTGTTACATTAAAAAAAAAGATTAGATAAATTCATGGCTAGTGATGTTAGGTGGGGTTAGGTTCACAGGAGCTGCCTTGTATAGGCCTACTGATCTCTTGCAGGCACATTTTGGCAGCGGGCTACAGGTCAGGCTGTATTAGCTTAGGTTAGATTTAGTAGTTAGGTCAGATTAGGCTAGGTTAGGCTATATTTGATTAGATTAGTTCATTTTGATTATTTTCTATGAATACACATGTTATACACTGCATGCTGCACTGTTGTGTTATCACTGGTGAATATGGGCAGCTGCAGCAGAGTCTGCCTTTCTCATTGTCTTGTGAAGGGTGGAGTGCTTATTTTTCCTCATTTCTATGTATTGTAAGGGTGAAACTTTTATTTCTGGCAAGTTCTGATATATTTGCAATAAATTTGCATTATTTTTTTATTTTCCCCATAAGGAAAAATAAGGATGTTTAAAGAGCAGAAGATCTGTTTTCCAGAAATGACTAGTTTTCAATAAGGGAGTGTGGGAAACAAAAATTGATTATAAAATAGTTTTTTTCTGATGATATTTATTTGATATTTAATTTTTTTTAAAGGTTGGTGAGATCTTCTTAGCTGCAGGCACAGCTTTCAATAAACTTGCCGAACTCACCATGCAGCTTCACCCAACAGCTGAACAGTCTCCTGCAGGGTAAGGATGTATTTGTTTTCTCATGCTGGAAATGAATTATTCACATGTACAAATATGCATACACAGACACACACACTATGGTGCTCCACAGTGCACAGGTTAGTGCATTCAACTCATAGCAAAGAGGTCCCAGGTTCGATTCCTGGGTGATGTGGAGACAGATGGGCAGCCTCCTTTCATATATGCTCCTGTCCACTCAATAATAAATGGATAGTGGGTATTAGTTAGTGGTTAATGTGTGGGTATGGCGTCCAGGAGGACGTGAATTCAAGTCCCACCTGCTGCCACAAACTGGGATTTTTCAATCACCACTGAGTGGCCTAAGATGACCCATATGTAGTCCCGAAGACCACCTATCAACCCAGACTCTAAGTTCTCTTTCTAAAAGAGAGGATCAAAGGTGAGCTCTGGGGGGCAGCATGAGCCAAGCAAGATGGCACAATTGTAAACACTTGTCTGTGCCATATCAGGCTAGGGCCGACCATGAGACCCCACCAAGAAAGCCTACTAGCACCATAGGCAGAACGTATAAAAGGAGAAAAAAAATTTGGAGATTGTCTTCCACCTTGTGTGTATGTGTGTGTGTGTGTGGGGGGGGGGTGCATGTGTCTGATATAGTGCTCCATAGTGCAGTGGTTAGCACATTCGGCTCACAGCCAAGAGATCCCGGGTTTGATTTCTTGGCAAAGTAGAGATGGATGGGCAGTCTTCTTGCACCAGTGCTCTTGTCCACCAAGCAGCGAATGAGTTCCAGGTATCAGTCTGGGGTTGTGTCCCGTCTCTTAGGGTGGTGGTGTGGCACCACCAAAAGGCGAATAACCTAAAGGTCTCAGACTTCTCCTCTATCTCCCACTCTGTCCTTCATAAACAAACTGTCCTTTCCACTTGTATACTGATGGTTCTACTCTGCATTACTCAACATCTTTTGACAGAATACCCTTCCAACAAGAATTACACAATCCTAGGCTGAAGGCTGCAGAAAGCTTGACCTCAGACCTTATTGTCATTTCTGATTAGGGCAGAAGGAACTTGATGTCCTTCAATGCCTCAAAAACTCAATTTTTCCACCTGTCAACTCGACACAATCTTCCAAACAACTGTCCCCTATTCTTCAATAACATTCAGCTGTCACTTTCTTCTACACTAAACACTTGTTCTATCCTTTACTCAATATCTCAACTGGAAGCCTCATATCCTCTCTTACTAAATCAGTTTCCTCAAGGTTGGGCGTTCTGTATCATCTCCACCAGCTTTTTTCCCCCTCATAGATGTTGTCCATATACAAGGGCCTTGTCTGTTCTCGTTTGAAGTATTCATCTTATGTTTAGGGGGCTCCACACACACAGCCCTTTTGAACAGAGTAAGAGTCAAAGTTTTTTCATCTCATCAACTCCCCTCCTCTTAATGACAGTCTTCTACCTCTGAAATTTCATTGCAGTGTTGCTTCTTCATCTTCTATCGATATTTTCATGCTGACTGCTCGTCTGAACCTACTAACTGCATGCCTCCACCCCTCCTGCTACCCCGCTGCACTAGACTTTCTGCTCTAGCTCATCTACATACTGTCCAAATCCCTAATTAAGAGTTAAGCAGCATCTTCATTGTTTCATCCCTTTCATTGGTAAACTCTGGAACAGCCTTCCTTTGTCTGTATTTCCTCCTGCCTATGACCTGACCTCTTTTAAGAGGAGAGTATCAAGACACCTCTCCCCCCCAAAAATCGACCTCTCTTTTGGCTGCTCTACTTCTTTATAGGAGCAGTGCTTAGTGGGCTTTTTTGTTTACATTTATTTTTCCCTTAAGCTGCTTCCTTTACAGTAAAAAAAAATATATTTGTTAGGTTCATCTTCCATAGAACTGCAAACTAATATGGCTTTGGCGGAAGTGTAAACACTGCCTGGGTAGTATAATGTCTGTGATATCAAGTATACACAAGTCTTTAGTTGTGATGAAACAGGCTAGTTCTGAGAGAAGATGCCAACTGTATATATATCAGCAGAAAATCTACCAGTCAGTCTTGAAGAGCTTCCCCATGGTGTGCAGACTGGTGATAGTCCCGGTACAGGTTAAACTAGTATCCACTGATAGCACATGACTGAAGGTTAGCGAGACAATGTTATTCTGTGACTCACCGACATCAGCTTCTTGTGTGTATTTGGCAACACTGCATGCTGGAATTTCAAATGTTCTTTACAATAATATTTTGGATTTTTGAATTTTTTTTTACCCCTGGTTGGTCTAAGCAGTGGATGTCAAGCTGTGGAAAAGTTGGGTCGACTGCACTTAGAAATGCCCTGTGTCAGCTCAAAAAAGTAATTAATTTATGGAAACAAAATAAGTAAAAAGATGAGTAAAAAAGTGAGATAGGTATTTCAAGGGGTCAAAGGTGAGAGGTTTTTGAAGGCATTACTTAAGATATTTTTATTGTAGTTTTATTATTCATATTGTTTTTATTTTGCAATATATTTATTTAGTTTTCTGGTGAGAAATTATTCATTTTGATTTTTCTGGTTTTGCTCTGATAATAAGTAGAGTACAAATGCTCTTTTAACTGTATTGTACATGAAAGTCATATATTTCCTATTTTCAAAGATTTCATGTAAATTTGGTGCTCAATAGGATGTTTATTTTCCGCAGCACCAAATGGACTGATGAAGAAATAGAAATGCTTCGCTCTTCTGTGAAGAGATTTGGTGATGATCTAAATATTATCAGTCAGAGGATAAAGTCTCGCACTGTGTAAGTGAAATTGAGTAATAGACTTCATAAGAGTGGTCCTAGGTTACTACAATCCATTCACTTATGATGCTGGATCTCCCCCAGCAGCTGCTCTATTCCTAGCCAGGTAAGTAAGAATGCTGCTGATTGGCTCTTGGCTGATGGGGCATCTGATGTCTCTGTCACCCAAGACACTCACGTAGGGTCATAAAATATTCATACAATAAATCCCCATATATTGGATATTGGATAAATTCTTTCAGGGCTCCAGACACTTATCTGTAAATTGGACCAAAATCTGGGATATATGGTGCATGTTTGGAGAAGGCCGGGATGAATGTTGTAAATCAGACAGATCTGGTTTATAGCCAGGAATTTGGCACAAGTTTAGGCGGTGGCTGAGTGGTTAGCATGCTGGTCCTGCATTCACTGCGTGCTGGACGACGCGGGTTCGAATCCTCACGCTACCACCTGGGATTTTTCGGTCACCACCGAGTGGCCTAAGACTACCCACATGCCGTCCTGAAGACCGCCCATCACCCTGGACTCTTGAAGAAACCGTCCAAGTGAATCAAGAATGAGTTCCAGGGGGCAGCATGAGCCAAGAATAAATGGCACCACTATCAAAAATTGCCTGCGCCATTCAGGGCTTGGGCCGACTGCCAGGCCCGTGAACAAAGCCTACTGGCGCTATAGGCGAACACACAAAAAAAAAAATAAAAAAATAAAAAAATAAAACAAAGGCTGTTTCTCTCTCATGTCCCTCCTGAACCCTCATTGTTGCAGGGCAAGAGGAATGCAGCCACTCATTGGTTTCATTTATTTGTCAGTCATAGAGACACAGGGAATAAAGGTAAAGCTGGGGGCATACCCTGGAGAACTGTGAGATACCTTCAAATGTGATACCTCGAGTTGCCAAGGAGTGCATTGGAGAACGCCTGAGATCTAGGAGTGGATTTGCCACGGTAGAAACCCTGAAGAATATTGAGGAGAGTCGCACTGCCAGGCTTGCTGGGCATTGGGACCAATATAGGGCATTGTCACGTAGGACTGAAGCTCTCTGAGGAGAGACAAGAAGAGGTATGTCAGGGGTCTCACTGAGGAAGTCGAGGGCTATTTAAATGTGAATAACCTCCGACCTGCTTACCAGTCCCTGAAGAAGCTCCGCTCCGAGTCTCCCTCTCAGGTGAGTGCTCTTGAGGCACTGCACAAGGAGGCTAAGCCTCTGGGACTTGAGGTCTCTTGGATCAAAACCAAGGTACAGGTGTCTGAAGGCTTGCTAGATGAAGCAGTACAGTCTGTCCATGGTAGTGTCTGTCTTTGGTAGTGTAGTTCAGAACGATGGTGGGTCGCACCAGGAAGTCTTACGCTGGATTGGCCTGGCCCTCGGTGTTATGGACTTGCACAGCATGAGTATGTGACGTTGTCAATACCTGTGTAGAAGGACAAAGATCCAGATCTTAAAATCCCTTGTGCTCCATGTCTTTCTCTATGGCTGTGAGACATGAACATTAAATAAGGACTTGGAGAGGTGGATTGATGCCTTTGGTAATAAGTGTCTACACAGAATCATGGGATGTTGCGGTAATGACTGTAAAATTGGCAACTACTCTGTGAGACTGATTTGACATATGAACCATCTAGAGTTAGAAGGGTGAGCATGCCAATGGCCAGAATTGCAGTCTTGCCTGTCTGTTTCTTGACTGGTCATATATTACATACTTGCATAGTACGTCAACGCCAACTCGGCTATACGAGCATGTGGCATGCTTCCCAGAAGCCAACCCTGCTCGTCGGGTTGTCTCTGTAAGAGGCAATCCTGAAAGGAGGCCAAGGGGACTCCCACAGAGTTCGTGGCTTGAGCAAGTCGATAGATCCTGCCAGGAGGTACGTACAAGAAATAACGTTTTATTCTTAAACTGACTCCATAATTGCTGCAAATATCAATAATCAGTAAACAGTGGTATGGATATTTTATGTTGGTTTCTGAATTATACTCACTGTACTTACCTAACACAAGTGTGTTGGGTGACGGAGACGTCTGACACTCTGTCCGCCAACAGCCAATCAGCAGTGTCTTCACTTACTCGGCTAGGAGTCAGGGATTCAGCTTAGTGAATGGACTATACCTTTCATTGGCTGGGTAAATACATCTATGATAAATTTGGATATGGAAGTTGAATTTTTATAGTCATACCCAGATTTTTTTATTTATTTATTTATTTATTTATTTATTTTTTGGTAAAAATTCAAAGTAATTTCATTTGAGGTAATACAGTAAAGTCTCCTTTTGATGATTAATTGGTGCTGTAAAAAAGTTGCCAAAATGTGTCAACATTACAATTTAAAGGGTCTAATTGGTTCTGAGCCAAACCCATGCTTTCTTGTTCATGGTTATTGAAAAAAATCTAAATTAAGTTTTTATTATCATTCTTTATATGAAAATAATAGTAAATGATGCCGTTTTTAAAGAAAAATTCTTAATAAAGTAAATCATGCCATTTGCAGAGAACAATTTTTAATGAAGATTTATCAAAATAAGTCACTTTTTACACTGTACATACTGCCATGGCTGCCGTGGCGCTGCTGGAAGGCGGAGAAACTTCTATTTCTTCATATAGTTCCTCTGCCATACTTTTCACTATTTCTTGTAGGTCCTTCCAGTCATTCACCACTTCACCAGCTCTAATGTTTATTCATTATCTGGTGTGTACAGTCAAACTCTTGGAACATCAAAGACCAAAATTTGGCTTGAGGAATCATAGGTTTTTACTATTCCCACTTGTATGTGATAACTTACCTTTTGATACTCCATAGTGTGGTATGTGTTTGACATATGATAGTGAAAAAGCATACATTTTTGGAGTATAAAATCAAATTGTTGCAGTGTGAAAGATCAAAATTTCCCTTGTTGAAACAAAAAGAAGTCTGGCCATACATGTAGCTAGGGGTGTGATAAGGCAGAGGAGTGGCAGGTCTAAGGAGTTGGTTAAATGGTTTTAGTAGAAAATTTTAGCTCCCCCCTCCTGACCCTAAAGTTAAATTTTCATAAATATTGGACCTGTATCTTGTACCTGACCCATGAAGGACTTGTATTGTTTGTTAGCTTTAATTGTCTCTGTGATCAAACTCCTGTCTCTCAGTTTTGAAAATACATACATGTTTATGCAACATTTTTAACAGTTTCATTTTGAATAATACAAACAATGTAGCATTTGTCCTTTATCAAGTGTACCCTCGTTCAAATGTAGAAACATGACTTAGTCAACTCTTCAGAAGAGATTTCAGTATACTAGTGATATTTTACCATACTTCTTTTATCTTTGGTAAATTAGATTGTCCTGAAATTATTTTTTTGTGTTACAGTGTTACTTTACTTGTCTTTCAGCACTCAGATACGATCAGCACTGAAAAAGAAGGCCTTTGAAGATGCTGGCATTTCCCCCCAGACTGCCGTTGCATTACAAGCTCAGCAAAATACCACAGCTCAGACTGGAGCCAGCGGTGGAGGAGGGAGTATGTTGGGGGGACGGGATGTGACCCTCAACATGCTTAATGCCTCAGAATCTGAAGTGGATGTGGAAGGGATGGGTGGCGTTGGCATGGATTTTGAGGGTGCAAATGAAGTTGTCACTTCTTAAAAAAGAATGACTGGTATTACATCCTTCAAGTACAATTTCTCTTGCTTGTCAAAACTAGATTTTATATGAAGTGCTTTAAATCAGGAACATTGTGTTTTCTACCACAAGCATTTTAAGTACGGTAGTTGTTTAATTCTTAGTTATTAAAGATTTTGATTGGTGATGTATTTGTATATTTACAACAAAGTAAGGATAACTTCTTGACAAAGTTATACTGAATCTGTAGTGTGTGTGTGTATTTACCTACTTGTGATAAACAGGAAGTTAGTGTAGCTCTTTTCCCATTTATCACAATTTTATTATTTTTATTATCATCGTTGTTACACACACACACACACACACACACACACACACACACACACACACATGAGAGAGAGAGAGAGAGAGAGAGAGAGAGAGAGAGAGAGAGAGAGAGAGAGAGAGAGAGAGAGAGAGAGAGAGAGTTTTGTTAAGATAAGCAAGATGTACTGTAATAAAATTTATTTCAGAAATATTTCCTATGTACAGAGTTCCCTGCCAAGACAAACACCTCCTCTGAAGCATTGGTTTGGCAGTACAGCCGCTGAATGCCCCGTCATAGTGTGAGGGAGACACATCTTAAACCCATGATTCTTAGAATCTCCAATACATGTTTACATAATTGTAACACAGAAATTTGTACATCAAAAATATGAAACCATTATTTTTTGTTGTTTCTCTGATTTGCATCAATTTATTAACAATCCTAATATACTGTAAGGAGCTACAAAATTAGTTTAACAACCAATGAAAAGGAATTTCAGTTATTTGAACAAATTTACCTTTGGCTCTTATTTGTTAGTATATTATGCATAATACAGGATACTTGAGTATTGAAATAATTTCATACATTCTGCTTACCACTGACCATGTTATCCACATTTGACAGAATATTATTCAGTCACCATAATCAGAACACATGTGCCATGCCTTCCTTCGCCTTGAAATTCTATTTTTTTAATAAACTACTTGTTCATGCAATCTGAGATGAAGCATCATCAACATAAAGTAAACCTATTTTCAGTACTATAGTCACTAAAATAAAAGAGTGAGATTTCCATATTTAAAGTAAATTTAGTTATTTATGTTAACACAGTGTCAACAAGTTCAGTTTTTGCCTATTATAAGTAGTATATCACCAATCTAAACAGCATCTTCCTTGAATGCTGAGAAACTTTATTCCTTATGTTATTGCATTTCTACATAAATGACAGACACCCATTATAAAAATGCATAACATTTCCTGCAGTTAATACAAAGTGTACAGAATGCACAATTGTACAATATATTTGTAGAAAAAAATATAACCGTTTAGAAAACTTTTTTCCAGACATGTATCAAACGAGACAAGAGGCAAGAATCAACTTGGGTCTGATTGGCTGAATAGTGCATGCCTGAAAATTTGAATGGGCTGTATGAAGTAAATTTAAACAATCATTTCATAAAAATACTATTTTTTTTACAGTAAAGGAAGTAGCTCAAAAAAAAAAAAAAAGGGGGGGGGGGGGGAAGCTCACTAATCACTGCTCCTATAAAAGAAGGTATAGATGAGTAGCCAAAAGGGAGGTCAATTGCAGTTGAAGAGGTGTTTTGATACTCTCCTCGTGAAAGAGGTCGTCGCAGGCAGGAGGAAATATAGACGAAGGAAGGCTGTTCCAGACTTTACTAGTGAAAGGGATGAAAGAATGAAGATGCTGGTTAACTCTTGCATAAGGGTTTAGACAGCATAAGGAGTAGCTAGAGTAGAAAGGCAAGTGCAGCAGGGCTGCAGGAGGGGAGGAGGCATGCAGTTAGGAAATTCAAAAGAGCAGTCATCATGAAAATATCAACAGAAGATAGAAAGATGCAACATTGTGGCGGAATTTAAACAATAGAAGACTGTCTGTAAGAGTATATTAATATGAATATATTGTAATTTAGCCATTTGACATAGGATAGTTACAAATTGATGCATTAAGGAATTAAGTAGCATTGATGATGAAGTTGATGACATGCAGATTCAAGACAGATTGAAAAAATATTGAAATTACATTTATTTTCACTATTCTCCCCATATTATTCATTCAGAAAATTCATACAAAGTTCACCAAATTATTTACTATAGACTGTATACAGTAATACACATGATACTGCATCTACAGTATTTTATTTAAAGTACAGTCAGCATTGGCTCATAGCTTACTCCCTCATGTCATGCTTTGTTCAGTTATCAAAATATTCAAATGCAGTATTGTGTATCTGTATACAGTACTATGGAAAATTATTTGTGTGAATTATGTAATATTTTGCTGGCTAAAGAATCCCATTTAAATTTATTTAATAAAACTCATTCAAAAGTTCAAACATCCTCCTTTCAGCGAATCAGCCGCAAGTAGATCCCTGTTGCTGGAGAGCGAGCGACTTAGTGCAAACTTGCCTTGTTCTAAAAAATATCATAGCGTGTATATTTTCTCACCTGGAGCCTGTAGCATAACCTGACATTTATTGTGAATTACTGAAATCCCTTGGTGCAGATACTAGGTTTGGCAATAAACATATGCCTAGGGGTGTGCCTGCAACCCTTGATGGAGTATGCCATGAATGTGATGACAGTGTAGTAATGGATGCCACTTGTGAATGAAATGTCTATTTGCAAATAACACTTGTTCTTTCACTAGTCGTCATGTGATATGTGCATATTTCAGAATCAAGGAAATGCAAGATGTATTTTATATTGCAAAGTAGTAAAAGAAAAAATATATATGCATGGATTACTTGAGGCCTCTGAGATGTATAGGTAGACAAAACCATGATGGTGCTGCTTCTGAAGTATTTTAAACACCATGGAAGCAATGTATTAATATCCTGAGGTAACTTTTCATAATATTATTTTTTTAATTTTTTTACAACAAAATTTACTTATTACTTATATTACTGGTTTCACAGAGGAAATCAAATGGAGTAGATTACCTTTATAGCATAGACTTTTAAATCCTTGAGAAATTGATGCAGACAATAATTGGGCTTAGAGCTATTTAGTTCAAGACAGTAATCATAACATGACCATCTATCCTACTTTCAGTTTTATGTCTAACCAAGAAGTTAGACTTGTGCTCACAATTCTAAGAAACAAATAAAAGGAGAGAAAGAAATCTCCATCTGACTATAGTGCCATAATTATGGCCTCTGATGCCTGGCAGCCTCTACCCCCCCAAAAAATAACTTACTCTTCTGCAAAAGGCCCGGCCCAGGGGCTACAGCATATAATTTATGAGCATGAATATGAAACCTCTCAAATTATTAAAAAAGGGTAGTTATATACTGACTTGGTTGTACATAAGGTCATCTAACCAACCAGCTATTGGTGTACCTAAAGGATTAGACACTACACTCACATTCTCAGATTTTTGGGCTTAATCTCCAAGGCATGTGGTAACCAAAATCATTCCCCTTCTTTTAGTCAAAACTCTCAGTCATTCCCCTTCTTTTAGTCAAAACTCTCAGTCATTCCCCTTCTTTTAGTCAAAACTCTCAGTTTCTCAAAATAGAATTTTACAGTTGACACATTAAGGTATACCATCAAGACTCACCAACCTATTAATACTTTTTGCTGTAAACCTCTTTGTAAGACTGAATAGTTATAAAGAACATTGCTGGATGGATTTTGGAAGGGAGCACAGCAAACTTAATTTGGCATAAAGTTATGTCAGTGGATATACAAACATGATGACATGGTTTGAAAATATTGAGAAAAATTATAGGCACCTGTTAGTATTAAAACTCTGCCATCAAATTATTCTATCAAAGATATGAATTGATAAAATCAAGTAAAATAGTCGTCCATCAATATCATAATGGAAAAAATAACATTTAACATTTAAAAAGTGAACAGAAACACAGGACTTTTCCATCAAACACTGTCTAGCACCATCTCAAGAGAAACTGTAATAATAAGTGAATAGTGTTATTTTCTGGATTGTAATTTATTTCTCATTTGGTATCACACTGTTATCCCTTCAATGTATATATGAATAAATGTCAGCCTCATGCATATCTTCACAATGGAAATGACAACCATTGCTGCAGACTCAATTAGTAATACAAGGCAGGTGGAAACAGTGGCCCTTTAGTTTTAGCTATATTCCTTTAACTTTTGCCAAAAGTTTGTGTATGCAACATACCACAAACGCATAACATACAACTACAGTATACTTGTATGTAGCCCACTGGAGGTGTGATTCATGGTTACTGTATGCAAGCCAACAAGGAAGTAGGTAAGGTAACAGTAACAGCTGGTGCAGTGGTGTTTGCTAAACAGCATACCAAAATTAAATATTTTAAATGGCATTACATGAAGGCTTTGTGTAACTTAATTAAATGGAAACTGACCAACATTAATACCTACAAAGGTTTAACAGGCAAAGTCCTTACCAAGGTATGGCAGTATTTTCAAATGCCTTTCAATGATCTAAAACTTCATATTCTCTATGGCTCAAATAGAATATCCCAACATGAGAGCAAGTAAATTACATTCAGAAGTGGTCCACAAGAACTTTGTAAGGTAAAATATAATATGGATATGTAGTTTGTACATGCTGTTCACTTGCCAAGGCATTACAAAGTGGTTTGTAAAATATGCTATTGTGTTGCACTCATGTAAATTCCATAAGTATGTGGATAAATGTGCCAAAATTATTTTTTAAAGTTAAAAATAGATTATATTCTTTCCACTGTTTTTAGGATGTTCATATCATTGCCTCTTTAGGCTTTATTTGAATTTGTGAAGAAAAAAAGTTTTAGGTGCTCCAATAAGTATACAAGAATATTTTTATTAATCTGTTATATTGAACAGAGTGGTCATAGTAAAAAAATAATAATAATATTAAAAAAAAATTCAAGAAAATTTCAATTGCATGATATTTCATGACATTTAAAATACTTCATGGAATACCTAGAGTAAATGGACCTTTTTAAATGCTACATAGTTTGAAAATTGAGAGCAAGGGAAAATGAAGATTAATTGATCACTTAACTAATCAGTTCTGACTTATTTCTTTCCCAGTGTTATAAGAAAGCATTACCTCTCCTACAAGGAGGCTATAATAAATGAAGAACAAAGTTATATCCACAGAGACATGAGCTGAGTACCATCACAAACCAATATATATATATATATATATATATATATATATATATATATATATATATATATATATATATATATATATATATATATATATATATATCAAGGGAAATTATACGATGGGCATTGAGAAGGCAAAGAATACCAGAAAGATTGGTTGAATCGGTGATGGGACTATATGAAGGTACAAAATCGAGAATGAAAACAGTGGTGGGAACACCAGATGAGTTCAAAATGGACAGTATTGGCTATACAGGCAGCGCCACATGTGGCAACTCAACTCCAAGCTGAATTTTCCATAGAGTTAAAGTTATAGACTTGAGTGCGGTTGAGGCTGTGTCAGGGATACACGGCCATGATGCCGCCGTCGCCCCAAGCCGATGATTGCACACACTTCACTAGTCCTACCTGATTTCAGTTTTTCTCCATGTCAAATAGTAGAGTCAGGAAATCGGGTAGGAGTAAAGTGTGTGCAGTTGTTGGCTTAGAGCGGTGGCGGCACCAATGCCTTGTATGCTGGAGGCAGCCTCAGATGCACTCTAGTACATAACTTGAATTCTATAGAAAGTACTGCTTTGACAGTTCACCGACTGGCCACATGTAGCGCTGCCTGTATAGCCAATACGGTCCATTGGAGTGGGGGTTCACCAGGGATCTGCCCTTAGCCTGCTCTTGTTTATAACAGTAATGGAGGAGGCAACAAAGGAAGCAAGAGGAGAGGCACCATGGGAGCCGTTGTATGCAGATGACTTGGTAGTAAATGCAGAGACAGCAGAAGTGAAAGAAAAGTTTAATAAATGGAAGGAAGGAATGGAGGAGAGAGGTTTGAAAATTAATATGGAAAAAACAAAGTACATGGTGACTGGAAGAGAAGCAAGAGAAAATATCCATGTGGATGCTTTGGGAAGGGAGTAGGTGTAAATTCAGTCTTGTGCACATGTTGCAGGCAGTGGTGCCACCATAGATACTCAGGCCTCAGAAATGTAAGAGAAGTGCAGAATTTTATATGCCCAGCTTGTGTCAGGAGACAGCAAGAACAAGAAACTGAGAGGGATGAACTAGAGGTGAATGGAGGAAAGCTGGATGAGGTAGAACATTTCTGTTATTTGGGAGACGTTCTGGACTGTGAGAATGAGAGTGGCGGCAGCATGGTTAAAGTGGAGGGAGGTGGCTAGTCTACTTGTGAATTGTAGCATCCCTATAAAGAGCAGAGCAGGGGTGTACCAAGCATGTATTATATTAGTGATGTTGTATGGAGCAGAAACATGGGCTCTAACTAGAAAATTGATGGAGGTATTGAGAGCAAGTGATCGCAGAATGCTGAGGTATATGTCGGGGATCAGGTGGCAAAACAGGGTGTCCAGTGCAGATGTAGCTAACAGATGTGGAGTAGAGGACCTGGAAACAGTGCTTAGAAGGGAAAGACTCTGATAGCTTGGACATGTAAAGAGAGCAGGGGAGGATACAGTGCTGGGAGTTTTGGAGAGATTGGAGGTACAAGGAAGGAAACCAGTTGGTAGACCTAGGAAAATGTGGAGAAGGTGTATACAGGAAGACTTGGCATTGAAGGGATTGGATGAGCATCGGGCAGAAGACAGAGTAGAATGGAAGAGAGCCATAAAGCGTCCAACCGCTCAGAAAGAGTGAAAACGGACGTTAAACGAAATGACATATATATATATATATATATATATATATATATATATATATATATATATATATATATATATATATATATATATATAGATATATATATATATATATATATATATATATATATATATATATATATATATATATATATATATATATATATATATATGGGGAGGAGAACTACTTAATTTTGTGAATTATTAAATTTTGCAAACATAGGTGGAAGCAGTCTGGGTCAGGTTTCGTCAAAGTTCAGCATCTGTACAGTAGCAAAGATAGATAATGGCATCACCTGAAAAAGAGTTGTGGCCGCTTTTTTTTTTTTTTTGGCAAATTTGGACTGGGTTAGTATTGCAATACGAGCAAGGGCACTGAGAGGATATAATACATAACTGCGAGTTCCAGTTCAACTGACTTGAGGCAGTGCAGGGGTACACACACACTTTTATCTTCATTTGCCCATACCCTCGCCTTTGCTTGCCTTCCGCAGAGGACAGTACATGTAAAATATAAAAAGTAATTAAATATATAAATATGTAAATGAATTAATAAATAAATATATCCATACATTATATAAAGATAACAACTGACTACCTTCTGTTTAATATAAAAAAAATTGAAACATTGCTCATGGTTTTTACTATTATGTTGCTTTAGGTAGCTACTGATATATATTGTCAACATGTGAACTCAAGTTTTCTATTTGATACTGCAAAGAAAGCCTGTGGTGAATTTTTAATTACTTGAAATATTATAGGTTATGTCCCAAAACTCATCTGGGCTACAATCAAATCCAGGATTGACTGGTAGAGCATGGGTTACTTTACGTACATCAGCATAATATATTCCTGAGACATGAGAATTAAAAATAACATCTGTATTCCACTGCATGTTGTGAAAGGTGATTTAAAGGGATGTAATTGCTGTGACAAGAAGTTGATGTCAGGGCCTGGGCACCCACTACTTTATATATTTTGTCTAGACACTCGTTAAAATGGCCTTTTCTTGACTTTCCACTCTGCCTCTATAGGAAATAAGGTCACTGATTAGTGAAATATAGCCTGATACTAGTGGGACTTGATACCTCTTGCAAATACTGCATAATCTGCACTTGCAACCACTACATAATCTATATTTTAGTCAATAGTTTTAATCTGTTACAGTTACTACAATTTGCAGGGCTCCACAAAACGTTTTTTTTCAAATTTAACTAGGTAACAAATATAATATGGACACAACTTAATGGTAATTGAAGTGTAATTAAAGAAAGACATGAACAAAGGAACCAACTTTGAAGCTAGCAGGCCAGAGATCGAGTCTGTTGCCAATAGTAGGATTTACTGGGTAATTATTATCAAGAGCATAAATTATAGATCTTCATAAAAAACTCACATACAAGCTTGCACAAAATACAAAGGTAACAAAATTTGTGTGCATGGTGGTGTATTTCTCTACATTGCATTAAGCACAACCAAGTCACGCATAACCTAGCTTAGTGCATTTGTAAACCACCAATTTTGTACCAACCATAGTATGAGAGAGAGAGAGAGAGAGAGAGAGATATATTAGAAGCTACTTATGAAAAGATCATTCAACTGATGGTACATGACAGAGGGGTGTGAGGGTCATGACATGTACATTTTCCATATCAATTTTTGAGAATCATCGTAGTGTCAATTAACACAAGGGCTCCTTACATCCTAAATAGAGACTGCCATGAAAACATTTTCAAAGGATCTGGACTGTTAAAACATCTTGCATTCATCAGAAACCTCGAGTAATTTTTGTTTGCTGTTAACATATTGTATGTAGGCTAAGCACATAAATATGCAGTTGACTACACATTTCTGTAAGATATCAAAACAAAATACTGAACTATATTAATATACAGGATTGCACTTACTACCCTGAGTCTTATGTAATTAGCCAGAAAAATGTGATTTGATTTTGGCAACAATTACATCTCAAAACAATCAGTAGGCAAAAGATATTGAATTGAAAGGCAGAATGACTTTATTCCAAGACATCATTATCAAAGTTTAGTGATCACAATAAATAGTGAAATAAAAGAATAGATAATTATTCTTACAGACACCTGATATCTACAAGTCAGAAATGGATATCGTTTATGAAACCTGAGATGCTTGATAACTGGCTGCAGACCTACATGTTTAGTAGTAGTATAAAGGCTATCATCAATTGCACCAAAAATAGGCAACACTATTATATATGTATACAATATGCAGCTCTGTTAGTTGATGGTTTACTCCATAAGAATATCAACTTTTCTTTAAACTGGTTGAAATAAAAGAAGCAGCAAAGCTCTTCACCGGGAAAACTTCATGAACACATAATTCATACTAATTAGCAAAGGAATTAATGAAAGCTCTAGTTTAAGTGTAAGCCAATGTAATTTTTGTTTTTAGCCAAAGGAATGTTAATGAAAAATACTGACAGTAAAAGAGTAAAATAGAATAAAAATGCAATTGGAATACTTCACATTAATGATGCTCACCTAAGTATGCATCATAATTTCTGCAGAGTATATTAGTAAATTCTTAAATGCCTCAATAAAATTCTTAAAACACTTGCAAAAATAGTTTATCCTCTTTTGGCTAATACTCACAAGTTTCAAAAGTTTCAAGTAACTTTCTCGAGAGTTCTACCTATGCTATATGTCCACATCCACATCACTGTTATCAGGTTCACTGTTGGAAGTTGATAAGTCATCTTTGATCAGAAGTTGAGCTGGCACAGAGGTGAGGGCTAGGCTGACAGGTTTCACTGCCAGGCCAGCCACAGGATTGACACCTAGTCCTTGGGACAGTGGATTTTGAACCATCCCACTACCTAGACTGATCAACTGATGAACACCACTGGCAACAGCCTGTACATTGCTCACACCGTGCACAGCCTGCACAGCATGCATGGCTTGCACTGCCCGAATTGTCTGAGGTATAGTTGTGTTTGCAATCACGGCAGATGACACGGGAGGTGGGGGGGCGATGGTGCCGGTGCAGGTGGTGACAATACTGTTGGGCATGGAGGAAGCAGTGGATCGCCCGTGAACTGGCTGCACCTGATGAATCTGGATGTTGGCCAGCTGAGGGATCACTGGCCGAACCTTCTTCCCCCCAGGCCGGTGTGGGTTGCGACAACCTCTACACCGGCACTCAATGCACGCCTTGGCTTCCACATAACACGGGCACCTCTGTCCACAGCAAGTCAATTTTCCGGGGGTTGGTGTCGCGTTTCCACACCGACAACCTTTGCGTTTCGGCTTAGGTTTAGGTTTGGGTTTGGGTTTTTTAATCAGTTCTTGGTTTCCAGTAGGAACAACTTCTGGGTCAAGAGAAACAGGCTTGTTTGAATTGTCAATTTCTGGAGGCTTTCTTTTGATGGTTATTTTTGTACTATCGCCATCAGTATACATTACAGAATATATGGAGGACCCATTGTTAACTGAAGAATTGTGTTGAGGAAGAGATATTTCTTGAACAACGTGCTTAACTAAATTTGTACTTGGAAATATTGTACCTGGAGGGAAGCTTGATCCAGATACTCCACTGTGGGTGGTGGTGACGGTGGTGGTTGTGGCGGCAACAGTTTGTAGAGGGAAGTGGTGGGGTGGCTGAACAGGAGGTGGCAGGGAAGGAACCGCCGCCGCTGCCGCCGCCTTCACCGTGCTCAGCAACGACGATGACTGGGACTGACTGGAGGCTGAGGCCGCAACAGATGAGACAGGATGCGAGGAAGTCTGCGGCACAGCCAGATTCTGCACTGACGTAGTTATCAGTGGCACTGGATGTAGCAGGGAGGCTTGCGTCGGTGGCAGCCGTGGTGGCGGTGGAGGAGGCGGCGGCGGCGGAGGAGGCGGTGGGGGCGGCGGGGGCGGAGGTGGCGGCGGTGGAGGGGGCGCTTGGGTCGGAGGGGACTGCGAGTTACTGACAGTTGTGATAGACACGCACAAACCACTCGACTGAGGTACGTGAATTTTATCTTTATTGTCACTGTCATGTTCGCAATGCATATTATTCGCTTCATCGCAACGGTTACTGTTGTCAATGGCTTCGTTTATCATGTCAACCAGACTGATGCCTCCATTGCTGTAGATGGAGCACAGCTTACAGTAGATCGGCGTGAACTTTATATACTCACACAGCTTCCTGTAACACTGCACCACAAGGTTCACCTGGCCATTGTCAACGTACAGGGTGTAGTCTTTGCACCAGCTACAGGCGGGCTTGAGGCGCTTTTTCCCGCCCAGACACTTCCTGCAGACATGGTGCTGGCAGGTGGTTTCCGTAGGGGTGTGGGCCTCACATAACAATTTCCCGCAGACGGTGCAGGAGAGGGACTGGCGGAGGAAAGGCAACAACTTGTATAATTCCGTCCAGGTCTCTCGCCTCTCCGGATCGGCCGTCATGACCAGCCGGCAAGTGGTCACATAGAGGCTCGTGGCGTTCATGTTTCATCCACCATCACATCCACCATCGTCCAGTAACTCAACCACCAAATTCAAAGCATCTCTATTTAGCCTCAGCCTTGTAAACAAAACAAAGGTGGGCAGCGGCTCCTATAGGTGGCCCGGGGAGGATCCTAAACAGAAGAAGATCGAGTTTGGGGCGCCCAGGGGAGTCGAACTGGGGTCTGAAGGGGTAGCGGGGTGCCTCGGGGGGTTCATCAGCGCCAGGAGTGAGGCCGAGGCGTCTATAGCAGTCCCAAGCCTCAGTAACTTGGGGGAGGGCGAGGTGGAAGCATCTGTTGTAATAGCCTCCCGTGTGACCATGCCTCCCCCTGGGCCCACTGACAGAAGACGAGTGAGGCACCACAGATTTACTTGCCAGTCCACGGTGTTCTTGTGCCCCTGTCCTTTATTGGTGGTGGAGTTCTTGTTTGATTTTATATACCGCGAAACCTTCCCTTGGTCATTCACTGTCTAGCTAAAGCATCACCAGCCTAATGTAATTTGTATGTTGCCCGAGGTTACTGACTTGATTTATATGCATGTATGGTGTCCTTCCAGCCTTGTCTTTTATTTTATTCTTATCAGATTTATCACAATGCCATCTGTGTTCACTCCACTCCACCACCTAACCTCAGCTACAACATAACCAAAGGCCTAACATAATTTTAACATCAGTTGCCTACTCTGGGATAAGTTTTTTTTCAGAGATGACACTAACCTATTTACTGGGAAGGTATTCCTCCTGACAGTCAAACCTTTCCTATTATCTTATTAAGTTCTCACACCATTGAAACTTTGAGTTTGTGTGGGGGGATATTTTCTTTTGAGGGGCATGTATTTGCTAGAGTGAGAGTAAGGTATGCATTTTTGTTATCAGATATATAGTAGGCCTCATTTAAACTATTATTATCCCTCACACATTCCATTGTCAATTTCATATTTATTTTTCATGAAGCTAACATAATGAATCCTTCTCATGCCCAAGCCACCACAGTGCACTACTTCATCAATTCATCACCATTTGCTGTTGGTTAGGTATGCCATGGCCATACAGACTTCAATGACCTTTTCATCCTGTCTTGTCAGCCTACCAAGTCTTATCAGGTGGCTCATCTCCAATACTCATGTCTTTACTTTTTGTGCCACATACCATGCCCCTGTTTAAAAGGCATGAATTAAGAAGGGGTGGTGGTAGAATTTAACCGTTCCTGAGGCCTTTCTTTAACTCTAGGCATATGTGTGCCTCAGAGTTAAAAAGTGCAGACAAGACAAAAATTTGCATTCTATAAGAGTTTTTTTTTTCTTCTTTTTTTTTTAGCCCACAGCACTATTAGGCACATTTATGGGTCCCAATGGATGGCCCTAGCTCATTAGTGGCATGTTCTAGTCTTAATTATGGTGGCTGTCATGATATATGACTTGCTTAGCCCATGCCCATGCCAAAATCAATGAAGTTTAGGGTTGACTGATGATCACGACAGCATGTGAGTAATCTTCTGCCACTCGGCGATGGTTGAAAAGTGTTTGCGTCTTGCGATGTGTCTTGAACCCAGGTCCTCAGGATCACCACATCCGTGTGCTGATCACTCAGCCGACACATCCCTGGATTATATTTCATACCATACCAGGTATATAGAATTATGGTTTATTTCTTTGTGGAAAATAGAAGAAGAGACAATGTGAAAATGTAACAGAGGGCCTAAGCTGTCAGATGTTAATGGTTCGAACTTCCACACTGAAAACTTGGGACATCTGTCAAGTCATGTGAGCACACTGTTGCCTATTTATTTGTTTTATTGGTTATGGTATGGAAAGTTCAGTTCATTGCTAGATTCAAATAATTTTCATAACCACATGTATCCATGTACCCCTAAGCAAAAAAACAGGAAATATGTTATAGTTTTGCAACTTTCATAATGTCATATTTTTATAATGTGCATACCTACTAGATGAGAAGATATTCATATACAGTATAACTATCTTGAATAATGTGAAGTTGTATGATGCACTAATCATCTTTTTATATATTTTCAGATACTTTAAAATTTTGAAATAACTAAGACGTGAAATACATTCAAGAAACAGAAAGGAAAAATGGCTGAACTAGACAAGCAATACATAAAGGACTTGATTGCCAAAGGAAACAGGTTTGAGGCTATGAATATATTTATTCAGAGCAAATTTGGAAAACCTGACAATTCAGAAAATGTACAAATTAAACGGGAAGTTGCCAATGAACCTGTTGTCAAAGATAAAAAGAGTAAAGGGGTAAGCCAAGGGTATGATGGAAAGGACAACAGTGAGAGTGAGAGTGAGGGCAGTGAAGGAGGAAGTGACAGTGAAAGCAGTGGCAGCAGTCATGGCAGCTCAACAGTGCCACGTAGTGAAGCTTTAGTGCCAGAAGTGGAGCTGAAGGAAGATGAAAATTTGGATGTTGACATAGAGACAGTAGATCCCTTGTCGGAAGTGCTGCCTAGGCCCCACATCCTGGAACAAGCGGGGCCAGCACACCCGACACACCAGCATCACAACATGCAAGGTGGGAGGCCAGTGGTATCATATTAATCTTTTGCAAAGAGAGGAAATTGTTTTCTTGAAAAATAATGTTTTAGACTGAAGTAAAGAGTTCAAATATAAAGGATTTTTTTTGTGTGATTGTTAGAAATGGACATGGATAAATGGTTACCAGTAGGTTACATAGCTGATAGTTGGCAAGAGTAGATATTTAACAAAATAAAGAAATATCAAAGTCTAGCTATCAATACTGTAGGTTTGGGGGGATTATGAAAGTGGCCAGAAGGATGCCAAGTTGTATATACACCCATAGAGGAATAAATGAGTTTATAAATGGAAATGTGGCAAGGGGAGATAGAAAGAATGAAGAAGCAGTTGAATGTGAACAGATGAAGATTCTTTGAAAAGGAATCTTCTAATATGAAGGCGTTTAAAGATCAGAGCAGAACAATTAGTAGTACTTTGGCACTACTGTAAAAGTTGGTTTGAAATCAGTATATAAGGTGCCTTGGTATTAGCAGGTTGACATGGTACAGAATATATGTGAGGACCAGTATATCCATTATGAAGTATAACAATTAATTATTATAAAGTGATTGTGTTGCTTAACTAGTTAGCAAACTAGTTTTAGCAAGATATGAGGTATTGGGTAGTCTTGGAAGGGGAGAAGCTAGAAGAGGTGAAGGAACTTATGAGTAGGAAAATTTGTAGACTTGTGTTATATATATATATATATATATATATATATATATATATATATATATATATATATATATATATATATATATATATATATATATATATATATATATATATTCCTTTCTATATCTTTCAGGGTATACTACCATGGGAGGAATGCCCCATTATGGAGGTCAGACGGGAGGACCATATGGCCCGTATTGTGTCCAGATCCCACAGTACGGGCCAAGAGCAGATGGAACTCAGACTAGTCCTGTCTGGCTGGATCCTAATTCCCAACAGCATCAGCACCAACAGCAAATCCAACACCAACATATTCTCCATCCACAGCAGCAGCAACACACTCAGCACCTCCATCACCTTCACCAGCATCATCACCCACCTCAAAATCCAACAGATGAAGATGTAAGCTAAATGTCAGACACAGAATTAAGAAAACCAAGTGATTCTCTGTATTAAAAGTCCAAAATGGATCTTAAGTGAGAAGGATTGCATTCCAGTGAGAAGAAAGATCAAGTTGCAGCTGATATGTGTTTTACAATGTTGCCTACATAATCCTATCCTTCAAAACTCACTCGTAAACACTACCTATACGAAACACATTAGAGCTTGTTACTTACCCTGAATGTTTCAGTTTTAACTTCTTCATTGCCTCCTCTATCTCACCTCTCTCCACCCTCCCCTGTGGACCTGGCCACCCTACATTGATCTTCATTCCTACACTAGTCACTTTTGCTTTCCCTCCCACACTCTCATTCATTACAGTTTCAAAGTGCTGCTTCCATACCTCCCTTATCTTCTCATTCCCTCTCACAAGCACCCCATCTTTTCTCTTCGTGTTCAAATGTCATTTTTTCTCCTCCCATTTCTCTTTTAACTTCTTTCCAGAAAAGTTTTTTGTTCTGGTATTTTGCTGAAATTTTCCTACCCAAATCCTCATCCACTCTCTTTTTACTTTCCCTAACCAATCTCTTTTCCTTGTACACTTACAAATTGTTCCCTATATAAATAACATTTTTATCCTCATCATACAGAATACAAATAACCAAAGACCATATTTAGCAAAGGAACGAGATGAGATAGTACCTATAAGAGGAAACCATAAATATGAAAGTGGTCACTGCAGCCTTATTGGAATGCTTCATACTCATGTTGCAAAACATTACCAAAAATATTTTAAAAGAGCATTGCTCCAGGTAACAGCACTTAAATAAGTATATATACTTGGGTCCTTACCCCTGACTTGTTTATCAGTTGTTTTTTTGTTACTAACCAGGTGCTATTTCAGATACTTTAGGAGCCTGTGTAACTTGCTTATGTGTGTGTGTGAATAATTAATTGTCTTAGCCCTGGGTGCCTAACTGAAGTGCATTTGTCTTATTTTCAGGTGCCGAGAATTCAACGTGAGAAGGAAACTGTTCCTAATGATTTGCACAAAAAAACTCATCAGAAATACTTCAGAGACCAAGGCCGTCCATATGTCTCACGCGCAACAGGCAAGGAGATCCGAGGCAGAGCAATGGGTCCACCTTGTAACTGTAAAAAAAAGTGCTGGTCTAAAATTGAAATTGGAGCTAAAGAAATTTTTTCAGCATTCTGGGATATGGGTAATTTTGATGAGCAAAATGTGTACTTATATGGAAATATCTCAATCAAACCTGTGAGTCGGCATTATGTGAAAGGATCAAATCGAAGAACATATACATTCACATACTGGTGTAAAGTTCGTGGAAAACATGTTGAGGTGTGCAAGGAAATGTTTATGGGTGTTCATGGACTACAAAATAGCCGAGGCAGGATTGGTAACCTAATGAAGCAAATGAAAGCAGGTAATTTGCTTCCAAAGCCTGACCAGCGAGGGAAGCACAATAACCGGCCAAACAAGTACTCGGAACAGTCACTCCAAGCAGCTCGACGACACATAGAGATGTACATCAATCGGAACATGACATTAAAGAAAATGTTCAGAGACTTTTATATACCGTGGTGTGATGAACATAAGATTATACCGGTTAGTGAAGACAAGTACAGAAGAATCTATTCAGAAGAATACAAAGTTTCATAACACTGTGAAGAAACTTAAGTAACTTGTACAATGGGTTCCCAGAGTTATTGAGGGAAGTGGACCACTGTGTAATAGATATCATTCCCATCATCAAAATAAACAAGTTTTTATATTTCATTTTCTTTGAATTCATTAGTCTTATTTTCAGTCACCATACATTTCACTTAATTGATAAGGTGAATAATTTAACTTTTTATTAATCAGATGCAGATTTGTACTGAATACAAATTTCATCAGATAGTAGACAGCAATAATGCAGCAGATAAAGTGATTATTGTGATATAATTATTTACGGTTACTTTTAATTTTATTAATTCATATATAATTATAAAAGATCTATACTATACTGTTGCCCTGTTCCTTATGGGAACCCCACTTGATGGAATGGTCATGACTTAAATCTCTAGTTCTTTCTGTTTGTATACTCTATACGAGAGTATACATTTGTACTTACCACCTTTCCATTTTTTTTCCATGTATTCCTTACTCATGTGCATTCATCGAATCATTTATCCAACTGCCACCTGTACCTTTTTATTTAATTCCCAAACACCCTATTTACAAATTTATAATTCTGCATTATCTATACTCTATACGAGAGTATACATTTGTACTTACCACCTTTCCACTTTTTTTCCATGTATTCCTTACTCATCTGCATTCATCTAATCATTTATCCTCCTGCCACCTGTACCTTTTTATTTAATTCCCAAACACCCTATTTACAAATTTATAATTCTGTGTTATCATAACTCGTAAATCTGTCTAATATAACCCAAGCTAACTAATCCTTCTCACACTTTCTCCTCTAGTCCTCATGAAGCTTCCCACTTGCCTGCCCATTCTCCTCTACCTGCTCCTTTTCTTTGGAAATCTGCTTATGCTTTAATTTCTGTAAAATGTTTTAAAAGAAAAATGTTAATTTAGATGACAAAATTTCTAAAGTTTTATGACAATGCAAAAGAGAAGTTTTACATGTGAACATTATTCTGAGCCAGATATACTTTTTGTATTGCCATTGAATGAGGTGAAATTAGCCTACTAGAAATTACACTAGTCTGGCAATTGAAAAGGTATCAGAAAATTGTTGTAATCATCAGAGATATTATATTTTTTCAATTATATAAGAAAATATTGGGCATTTATTTATATCCTGTTTTTTTCCCTTCATATGTGTTTCTTGTGTGAATTTGTTTTAGCAGTCATGCCATACTAACAAAGGCCTCATATTATTTCAATAAAATTTGTTTTAGAAAATAGATGCATGTCAGCCATCAATTTTCAAGTCATCCTACTGTTAGCATCTGTAATTTCACTGTTAAACTTCTGCATATGTGGTCATCTTAAGAGTAATGTTGGTTATGGGGAAAATCTAGAAAGTACTATAAGAATTATTTTTAATGATAAATATAATTTTTTAACGATGGGGCTGCTGGCAGATAACTTTACACGTTCACGTGTATAACTTCTTAAGTATTTATTATTGATTTTGTGCCTCTTTTAGCCTGCAAATTTACTACTGCATCACTAGTGAATAAGTATTGGGAGCAATAATATGGTAGTGTTGAATGAATCTGCGTTGGTTGTTTAAAAGTAAAAACGAAAAAGTTAAGAGAAGAGGAAGAATATTACAAGTCCTACTATAGTTAAAAGAAAAAAAGGAAAGTACCCAATTCACTGGTTCCTAGTACACCTCCATACACCATTATCACAGACTTCATTTACTTTCTTGTATTGTCTGGACTACGTGCAAATCAGCAAGTCAAATTTCCGCCATCTCTTCTGCAAGGAGACAAACGTGCCTGCTTCCAACTTGTGACCGCACACCTTTCCCACCCCTTTATTCCGGCCGGTTCCTTGTTCCTCCCTTTTGTTTGTTTCTCAAGTCCTACTCTCCCCCAGAACCCCTTTCATAACTTTACACTACTCCAGTTCTTATATATGACTATTACACTTTTTCCTACGCTTTTCTAGGAGGTTTGAGTGTTAGTGAAAGACATAACAACACGAGTGCTTTGCAAGACAGGAATCGAGATATGGGCGCGTTGATAACCAGTCTTAACTATTTTATCACTTCTGGAGTGCTTATTTAGTTTTGATCCTTGCACTCTTTCCTACGTACGGTTTCCCGGGAGGTTTGAGGTTATAAAAGACATGACAATAGGAGAGTACTTTGAGAGGTAGGAAGCGAGGTACGGGCGCGTTAATAACCACTTTTAACTTTTATACCTTCTCCCTTTAGCAATTCTCATTTAGTTTTAATCCTTGCACTCTTTCCTGTGGTTTATCGGAAAGTTTTGAGGGTTAGTAGAAGGCATGACGAAAGGAGAGTACTTTGTGAGGTAGGAAGCGAGATATATGGGCGCGTTAACAAACAATTATAATCTCAACCATTATTTTTATACCTTCTCCTTTCTGTAGTTCTTATATAGTTTTGATCTTTTCACACCCTCCTACGGTTTCCCAGGGGGTATGAAGGCTAGTAAATGAGAAGACAATAGAAGAGTAGCCTACTTATAGTAAGGTAGGAAACGAGGTTTGGGCGCATTAATAACACATGCAGTCCTAGACATTTTATCCCTTTTGCAGTTATTATTTGGTTTTGATCTTTGCACTCCTTCCTGCGGTTTAATGGAGGGTTTAAAGGTTAGTGGAAGATATGTATGAAAATAAAAATGTAGCTATTTCGTAATGTATAGGAATTAAGTATAAGTTAGATGTGAATGCGTCAGTAACCAATTTTAATCGTTGTGTCTTTTCTCCACCCCATCATGTGGCATCATTTCTTTTTCTTTTTCATAGTTCTGCTTGGCGCTGCTCCCCATCAAGGACACGCACAGTCAGGACACGTGCATTGGTCCGTGGTTCCTCCCCTCGCCGAGCCATTAAGAAGAATGACAGGCGCGCGGTACGACACGTTGGCCGGTAACACCTGCGAGCCAGTGCGAGGTCGTAAGAATATTCCCTGTCACGACCTCCACAAATAATATATGACATTTTGAAAGTGTGAAGTCATGCCCCGCAGATTGCATGTGCGCACACTATTGTCAAGAGGACGATGGATATAAGATCAATAGTCATGAAACTTCTCAGAGCTTACGAATATACAAATACACTATATTCTTGTGATATATTTGAGAAGATTTGTATAGGTTGAGTGCACGCGCGTGGCCTTGGTGATCATCTCCACCTCATTAGCATCTGAGCAAGTGTGACACCCGCGGTTGCTAGGTAGGTATAGGTACAGTTTATTCTCCCTTGTTGTTTACCTGCAACAATAAACTATCAATCAATCTTCGGGTTTACCCATGGACCCAGAAATAAGCCAGATATATCCAGGTAGCCGGAAAAGGAGAACGAAGAACAGGGTGAGCTGCGTGCCGACTGCCTAGACTAGTTCCATATATAATCCCTGACTATGATCGAACCGGGCTCATGGATCTATATAGCTAGGCGTGCTAACCGCTACACCACAGAGGAAAGGAAGGAGTCTAGAGAATTATACTTTAGAATCCTCGGAGGAGAGGGTGGGAATTGTTTACATGGGACAGGAGAGGCATGGGAATATATAAAAGGAACATTAATTTACTGGCACATAAGATTTTTCATTCCTTCGTTTATAAGTAAGAGCTGTTCATAGGTCTGAGAGAGTTCTGTAAGCCCTGTCTTTTATTGTTCAATTATAAGTTGCCTATTTTCTCTATCTTCAGGCAATATAAATTCTACGTAACCCATGATCTGGCAACTGCTGTGACCGCGAGAGGCCCCCCAAAAGGCAGCCCCACCGCGTACGTCTGGCAGATCGTCATGACACTCGCGCTGCTGCAGAGGGTACCCGCGGCGCTCCGTGGGTGTGTCGCTCACTTGCATAAGCCTCCTGTGGGCACGGCAGCCTCCCTGTGCCGAGGATACTCCACCGACAATGAGTGAGTGTTCCATTATCCGCTTAGTGCACGGCCAGACCCTTGTGAGAGCCGGAGGTGAATGCTTGAAGGCGCTTGAAGGTCACGTACTCATTTGGCACTGGTTACCTTCTGCGTGGTGGACCCAAGGGTGACATGGCTTCATCTCGGTGACAAAAGTGACTGATTGCAATATACATATATATACACAACAAGTCAGTTGTGAGGTAAGTCCCATAAGTTGTTAGCCTTCAGTGTCGCGCCGTGTTACGCAAGCATCGAGTGGTTAGCTAGTATGTAGGCTAATTGGGATAACACTCAAGGCGAGGTTGAACTGGTGAAAGCATCGTATTTTTCCTTTTAAGCTTGAGACCTTTAGGGAGTGTCCAGTATGCAATTTCGTATACCAGGGTCTTCTCACTCTGATAATAATCTCTCTTGATAATCTTAAGTTAATTGCAGGTTGGATGATGAAACCATTTGAGGGCAATTTCATGAGGTAATTGGGGTCATTGATCGAGTAAAGACTGGAGAACACTTGTCCAGTAGCTATGCAAGGGCTGTCAGGGGCTGGTTGGGCTTTATAGTGATTGTGACTCATACATGTGATAGTGTGCACATAAATAGCTATAAGCAAGGATAACAATTAGATATATGTTAATTTTACTTCCAGTGAGGTCCTTTATTAACCTTAACCTTCAGCACCTAGATGAATGGACTTGTCATATTTCAGTTTGGAGTAAAAAGATAAGAGCTGTCACACCCTTGGAGTATATCCTTAGTGTACCTGTAATTACATAATTCATCTGTTTAATTGACTAAAGCAATCAGATCATCATTTCATTAATGGGAACATGCTGAAGGCAAAGGGTCTTCTTATTTTTTATATTTTTTAGGCTGATCACCTCCCACAGTCAAGGGCAAGGCTGGATTTAGAAAGTGATTTGAGGATTTTGGTAAACATGTTATTGTGTGTTGAAACTATGGTACTGGGTGATGGATGGACTGGTGGATAGGGGAGTGCTGGAGGGTATGCATGTAAGGTCTGAAAATTCATGTCATTATTATGTATCAGTTTTGATCAGTTGTGTTCATTTGAATGTCATCAAAATTCCCTAGCATCAGATGATATTTATTTATGTTAAACTAGCTTCCATGCAGAGGTCATATGGACATATGAGGAATTGGGCTTGCTGGAGAAATGGAAGCTAGTTTAACATAAATGGACGTCATCTGATGCTAGGGACGAATATGACATTAAAATAAACATAACTGATCAACATTGATACATGATAACGACTGACATATTTTGTGGCCCTACTGATAGACTGGTAGATAGGGGAAATTAGTGAGTAGACTAGGAAAGAGTGAGAGGGTTGGTTATTGGACTGGTAATTAGTGGGAGGGTGAGTTAAGGGACTGGTGGATTGGGCTCGTTTTGGACAGTGTTGACCAGTTACGGGCTACTTATGAATCATGCCAAAATGCATCCTAGATCAATTAATACTGTGAGGATTTTATCCCCCATAACCTTTCTCCATCCATAAATATGTCCCTGGTATAGAGTTATGTGAGCTCCCTACATTTTTTGTCTTTGCCAGTTTTCACAAGCAGCAAGCTCTACTAATTTTTTGGGGTAATCTGTACAATTATACATCCTGACTTTCTTAAAAATGGCTCCTGCACTGCATGTGATTATTACTGTATGATAGTAACTATTTCTTTGGTAATAGTAGTCAATCACAAGAGCCACCAACAGAAAATCTAGGGACAGTGATGTACTGCATCAGTGTCAGAAACAAAGTCAGTGACCCTGGAATTACCCTTAAGTGCCCTACAATAACTTTGGTTCACAACTCTGTCAAATACCCAATCCCTACAAATGTTTGACAAATACCCAATCCCTACAAATGTTTGAAAATGATGAGGCAAGCAAGACACAGCCCTGTTTTATTCCTGTGTTCACAGGAAAGAAGGTGGATATAACCCTCCCCATTAATTTCATATCACTCTTAGTTCAGAGTACAGGCCAGTCATTGTATTTTACAGCTTGATCTTTGAAGTTTTATTTTTTATTTTTTTATTTTTTTTAGCTCCATCATATCCTCATTAGTGAAAAAAATAAGTTCAATCATCCAGCCTCGTGCTTGTACTTGAAACATATCATGGTACAGATCAATGTGATAAGTTATTACTATCTGATAAGATAAAAGAGAATAAGAAAGAAGTACTTAATGCTATCATACAATGACATTACATCAGAAATTGCAAGAAATGTTCAAGAGTTCTTTCCCTAAAAGTAGCTTTAGATAAGTATTAATTGTGTACTATTTTCAGTACATTTTTTCTCTGTAAAAAGTAGAAAATAATTGTTATATATCAGGAGAAAAATTTTTTTTTTTTTTATTTATTTATTATTTTTTTTACGTCGCGGCCTATAGCGCCGGTAGGCTTTTTCCCGGTGGGGCCTGATGATACAACAGGCTAAAACAATCACCCAAGCAGAGAACTTTGCATACTACTCATTGTTTTCATTGAACCCAATTTTGAATTACCACTTAAAAAGGACTAAGGTTGTGAGTCTTTGGGTGGTTGATATATTTTTGTTTGTTTCTATTTACCCACAAAAGGTGTTTTGCTCTTGTGTTTTGGAAAAATAGTAACCTCAAATGAAGCAGCTGTAAAGTTTAAAGTACTGTTTGGTTGAAGTTGATGGCTGATATGAGAGGTCCACCCAGGATCATTTTCCTGCTCAATTTTCAGAAGTGAGCCAAAGTATGACTTCGTGGTGGTGGGTGGCGGCATTGTGGGGATGGCAACAGCCCGTGAGTTGGCCCTGCAGCATCCCCACCTGAAGCTTAGTGTCGTGGAGAAAGAAAACCAGTTAGGTAATGTCATACTGAGTTAGTGATGTTGGTGTCCATTCAGTGAGTCTTATTTTCATGACTTTTTAGTTTCCTCTTCATTTCAAGCTGTTATTATTCCTTCATAATGTGATGAACAGACTCAGTACTTTTAAGCAAAGTATATTGTTTAAGCCTAATACAGTGAAGCATTTAAAAGATTGACTGAATATTTAGCACAGATGTTTGCTCAGTCCATCACTCAGTCTTACTCATAGTAATTATGTTTAGCAGTTGGCAATTAGAACTCACTAGCATTTTCAGAAATAGGTATTAAAGAAGTCCATTTGATGTGTGATGTTTGGCTAAATTTTGATGAAGTGAAAAATTGGCTTTTTTTAATTCAAAAAAGTATGTTACAACCTCAGTATCTTGAAAGTGATAAGGTTGTCCTTTGAGGAGAGTGCCATAAAAAAAAAAGAACATTGACAATATGGAGGAAGTTTACTGAGGTTGTAAAGACAAAATACAGGTTGAAGAAAATGTAAATTTAAGGGAGATTCTAGAACAACAGAGGAAGGAAAACTAGGATAAAGTGAAGGAAGTGGCAGTGAGAGACACAGGAGATAAAAGTGTGTGATGATTACAGGGCTGATAGAAAAGCAAATGCTGATAAGAATGGGAAGGCAAAAAGAAGAACCATAGACACGTGGGTAAGGCAGGCCGACATGGGGGGGGATATTTACATAGATTTACATAGAAAATCAGAACTCTACTCTACTCTACTCTTGGTAATATCAAGTTAAAGGAAGTGTCATTCGAGCTTGTTTTTAAAGATATTTAATGAATAATATTCTTGCAGCATTCCACCAGAGTGGACACAACAGTGGAGTAATTCATGCTGGAATTTACTACAAGCCGGGATCCCTGAAAGCTAAGCTCTGCGTTGAAGGACTTCATCTTTCATACAAATACTTTGAGGAAGAAGGTTTGTCTGTTTAGTAGTTTTGGCAACTATATAATTATGTCTGATACAATATTTTTGCTGGGAAATCAGTAAGGAGAAATTAAAAAGTCCCCATCAATTATTTTTTCTTCATTGTCAGTGCTTGCCTCTCGCACAACTTATTTGCTTCACCAACATTTTGATAGGGATGAGATTGGGCAGAGCCTTGGGTGTGGATGAAATAACTGCAAAAATACTGCTCCTACAGAAAGAACAGAGGAAAGTATTCTGAAAAGACTTTTCAAATTTAGTTTCTGGTGTCTCGGTATACTCCCTTCTTAGATATTTATTATTTAAGTTGCAGAAAGGCAGTAATGCTGTAGAAGGCAGCTTGCTCTCAAATTTATCAGTGAAAGGGATGAAAGAATGAAGAATTCTTGCATTCACAAGTTGAACAGCTTAGGGATGAGCTTGAGTAGAAGGGCTAGCAGTGAAGACTGGTCACTAGCGGGGTTGAGACTGCATTTAAGAAGTTATGAACAACAATTAGCATGAAAAGTAACCACTAGCGGGGTTGAGACTGCATTTAAGAAGTTATGAACAACAATTAGCATGAAAAGTAACCAAGGTAGCAAAGGAAACAACACTGCAGCAAACTTTGGAGAAAATTGATTCTGCAGGTGGCTGATGGCTGTTGTTTAGAAGAGGTGTTGCGAGTGAAGCCCTCCCCACTCATGGGATACACACACCTTACATTATTGATTAAAGCCAAAAGAAGCTTTGAATAAAGTTAAAGAAATAGTTAGCCTGCCTGCATGTGGTACCAATAGTAGGTCTTTTGTCATGATCACCGTGATGGAGTAGTCAGGGAAAAGGCATCAAGGATGATGTTTCACTTGCTTTCTCACTCATTTTATTTTTAATGATATGGCTGTGACTGATTTTTTTCTATACTTTGCAGGGATTCCATACAAAAAATGTGGGAAGCTTATTGTAGCAGTTGATGACAGCGAAATTGGAAGGTTGCACGACCTGTTTGAACGAGCCAAACAAAATAATTGTCCGGATGTTGAGCTCATTGAAGGATATGACATACAAAAGTATGAACCATACTGTCATGTAAGTTTTCACATCATTATAAATGTTAAAGGGTATATGATTGATTTTAGGGAAACTCTGGTAAATAAAATAATGAAGCTAATCAAAATACCATTATTTTTTTCTGTAATTGATTTGTTTCACAGCTTTTACTTTCTGTATTACATAATGGTATTTTGTCTGTAGAGTATTGTAGACGTTTAATTGACTGATACTTTTGTTAGGAACTGCTCATGTAAAATAACTCAATGCTTTTTTCTTCCAGGGAGTGAAAGCTATCTGGTCTCCACATACAGGCATTGTTGACTGGGCTCTAGTAACGGAACACTATGGGAAAAATTTTCGTGACCTAGGTGGCAACATCTATCTTGACTTTGAGGTTAAAGATTTCAGTTTGGTGGAGGATGACAGTGAGAGTCATCCAGTTCGAGTTGTCAGTGATGGAAAGGTAAGAGTGCCTTTTACAAGTTAATATGCCACAATGATTGCATGGACTGTTGAATATGTTAGGCTGTTGGGGTTAGTTTCATAATAGGGAATGTAAAAGTTGACATATCTATTTTACTTAGGTGGAATGTACTTGATTTTATTGTTTGTGTTATACCCACGCAAAGTTACGTTTAGCTAGTCTTATTATACATGAATTGAGCTTATTTTGTATGGTTTTCTCCATATCTACTGCTGTCAAACTTCAGTCTTAAAGTTGTGGCTGTGGCCCACACCATCTCCACTTCCAGGGCATTCCAAGCATCAATACTTTTGTATGGGAAACTCTGCCTTTTGTCAAGTCCTTCCTATCAACATTTTCTAAACTATTTACGGACTTCCAACCTAGTCTGTTCCAATTCATCCAATCTCTCCATTAAGATAGTTACGTTAGACTAGACACAACTTAAGTTGCAGCTTTTTTAATCCTTTCATAACCTTAAGGATATCCTCAAGCATATATGATACAGCAAGGAAAGGAGAGAAGTTTAGTAGACTGTAGACATACAGAGGAAAAAGTGATTGGACAGTTAAGTGACATGGTAGTTACAGGAACATTTTCAGAATTATGATTGTCAGGAAGTTTAGTATTTTGATCATGATTTTTTCAAAAAGTTTGATGCCAAAATTTGGTCTTTGCTACCTCCTGCCCCCTTTTGATGAACTCCTATGTTGATTGAAACTATATAAATTAGTTGCATCAGCCATAAAAAAAAATAAATAAATAAATAAAAAAATATAAAAAAATTGAAAACAGAAAAATAAGAGGGTTATGATTTAATTTTTATTGAAATAATTTATTACCATTTTCATTTGTGAAATCCTCTGAAAAAGAAAGCTTTGAAGTTAAAACAGCAATACATGAAAGAGAATTTGACAAGTGATTTTGGCAAAACTATTAGAGGGTAAGCCTAATCCTTTCCTTTATTTTTGTAATGTAAAAGCCTATCATGATGTGAAGGGGAATACACACTTGTTCATTGTCTCAAGAGCTCAGGACTTAATGTAGCTACCATCACTGGTTTTACATTGAACATAAATCAGAAATATCAGTAATGAAAGATGCAGCAGTCATACTAAGTTTTGTAATCAGTAAGCTATCAGAAGCATAACTTTGTGAGGATTTTGAACTGCTGTAGTAGATCTCAACTTTAAACTTTTCAAATTCAAATGCATGTTCTCTATTTTAATAGCACTAAACATTTGTACAAAGGGAAGTGCTCAAGAGTGAATCAAATGGTTTTGTAGTATCTCTGGACACAACTTAGGTAAGTGGTAATTTCTGCTGTCAGTATAGTCCAGGATGAAATAATGCCCAGTACCTTCACTGTGCAGTGGAGTTCTGTGAAGTTGCCTGTTTATCATTCTTTGTAGTATATTTAAATCAGACAAACAAACTGCTTATATAAAATACCACAGCGTATATATAAAAGCAAACATGATTAATATTTTTGCTAACGACAGTATTCAATTTGCCTGATTGAAGTCGACAAAGAATGATGACAAGGTAACTTGAAAAAACTTGTGCTCACTGTACAGTGCAGCTACCCCACACAGTGTTCAGTGTGTAGGCCATCTGGTCTGTTGTATTCTTCTTAGCCTATATCATCATCTTTGTTTATTGTTGCTTTAATTAGGTATATTACTTACTGATTTTTCAATTTTATAATATTCTGTATATACTGACTTACCAAACATTAGGTGACAATTGAAGCTTGCTTTATTAAAAGAAGAAAGAAGTCTGAGGAGGTCATAGAATGCTAAACAAGCAAATCATTCTCTTTTTAAGTTTGCCTAATAGCAGAGTTCACTAGACACCAATAATAAGGTGTTGCCACAATTTCTTACATATAATTTTGTACTACAGTCTGTGCGTTGCAAGTATGTTCTAACGTGTGGAGGTCTGCAGTCTGACAAGCTGGCCAAGTTGTCTGGCTGTAGTGAAGATCCTAGAATTGTACCTTTCAGAGGGGAATACCTTCTCCTGAAACAAGATAAAGCTCATTTAGTACGTGGAAATATTTATCCGGTAAGTGACATTGCACCTAAGGCATGTTTGAATGTTTCCAATTCTAGTTTGCCCCTGCTATGGCACAAACAGTTTGGATATACAGGTGAAGCATTTTGTATCTAGAGATATGAATTCTGAGATCTTTGTGCTGAAACACCAGCCACATTTTATTAAAACTAGGATGAAGTAGTGACTGATAACTTGTCTGCATTGCACAAAATTTTCAACAGTATTGCATTGAATTCCTCTCCACCCTCACTGAATCTTCACTTCTGTTATTCAGTGAAGAACTTGCTTGGCTGATATTAGCATATACCACACTTTCTGGTATATAAGGTGAGCAACGTATAAGACAACCCCCAAAGTTTCCATTGAAAATACACCTGTCCCCCCAGCTCCCTGTGAATAGAAAATTTCTATGGATGTTGGGCACACCCCTGAAAAAAGGCACTAGATCTTCAAATAACAGCAATTTTACACAAATTCTACCTAATAAAGCATCTCCATCACCTGAAAGCAGCTAAAATATCATAATTAGCAGTATTCATCAGCTACATTTACTATAAACTATACTGTAATTTAGAGAAACTTATTACGAATTTATAATCTTTAAAATCTCCCTTAACTTTTGGGCACTCACCACAATATCTCTCTCTCTCTCTCTCACACACACACACACACACACACACGGCCTTTCAGCTATTTACTCCGTAATATCTGTGCGTATTGCCGGTGAATCAGTGGGATATTATCCATGATCTTACTTATGTCTGTGTCCTTCCCTTTTCTCTATTTTTCTCCACAAATCTATTTTTTTATCACAACTAATATAAGGAAATAAAATTCAGCAGGCACATGTCATCTACGAATAACACAAATTTCTCTGTATATTTATGCATACATCTCCAAATTATCAAATAATTTAAGTTTCTTTATGTGCGCCATTTAATTTTGCATATTTTTATATGTAATACATGATGATTATGTTAAGTTTATGGCTGAAAATTTGTTATAATCAGAAGCGACGTTTGAAATTTAACGAGAGCAGCAACCTTGGATGTGGGGCGGGGCACCGTTTTCGCCTGCCTGTAGCGAAGGGGTTAAATTCCGCTGCCATGTTGCCTTTCTTTCTATCTTCTATCGATATTTTCACACGAACTGCTCTTCTGAACTTGATAACTGCATGCCTCCCCCCCTCCCGCAGCCTCGCCGCACATGACTTTCTACTCAAGCTCATCCCTGTACTGTCCAAATCCCTTACACACGAGTTAACCAGCATTTTTACTCTTTCATCCCTCACGCTGGTAAACTCTGGAACAATCTTCCTTCATCTGTATTACCTCCTGCCTACGACTTGAACTCTTTCAAGAGGAGGGTATCAGGACACCTCTCCTTCCGAAAATGACCTATCTTTCGGCTTCTCCTGTCGACTCTTTTGTAGGAGCAGTGAGTAGCTTGCTTTCTTTTTTTTCATGTTTCCTTTTTTTGCCCATGAACTGTTTCCTCAATTGTCTCTTCACACACACACACACATGAAAGAGAGAGAGAACATACCTCTAACCCCACAATTTGAGTGGAAATTTGGAGCTTGTCTCATGCGCCATTCACCTTATACACTAGAAAATACATTATAGGCCGACAAATCTTAAATGGCGCCTCTGATGCAGGTAGCTCCCCATACATTGGTGTCACGTCTCCCAACTCACCTCCCAAACCGCGCCCCTCACACCCTTCCCTCTCTCTCTCTCTCTCTCTCGTACAAAAAAAAAGTTTTTTTATGAATGATTCTCTTTATTTCTCTATTTGTGAGTGAATACAAAGAAATTTGTACAACACTTGGCATTGTTGTCTCCGCGGCATTGTCATCTCAGGTCAGGGTCATGCTCCTCCCAACCCAACACGCCACAGTTGTGCTGCCTGCATTAATTATGGCATTTCTGCCATATTTAGGTGTGTGCCCTATCTGCCATACACTGTCTGCCATATGGCATAATTTTGACAAAATATGGGGACTGTACCTATGGAATGCCAGGACCCTCAAGGAAATTCCTACTTTATTTCACACACACACACACACAGAGAGAGAGAGAGAGAGAGAGAGAGAGAGAGAGAGAGAGAGAGAGAGAGAGAGAGAGAGAGAGAGAGAGAGAGAGAGAGAGAGAGATGTGGCAACAATGTATAGGGGGCTGTCTACGTTAGAAATGCCAGTTCAGATGTGTCGGACTATAGCATAAAAGCAATTTGGTACCTATTTTGTGATAATCAACATTCTACAGTATAATTACTGGAACTTGGGTCATTGAAGTTCTTCCACTGGGAAGATGATCTCAGGTAATCAGCATGTGCACTAGCCTCCTCTTTGTACACCAAAGAAATTGTCTTTTCATCCTTCAAAGCCCCTTCCTTGTTTTCATATGGTAAAACATTTTTTTTTAATTTTTAGGTGCCAGATCCTCGCTTCCCATTCTTGGGAGTACACTTTACCCCACGAATGAATGGAGACATCTGGCTGGGTCCCAATGCAATATTTGCCCTTAAAAGAGAAGGATATAGGTAAGTAATATTCTTAGAGCATTTGTGTTCCTATGTTAGGTTGGAGAGCGCTAACTTTTGATATTCATGCAATTGATATTTATTGCTATTGCAGGCAGTGGAAATGAGTTATTTGAGGAGTGCATGTGGCGTGAGTAGAATGGATGGAATGAGTAATGAAAGGGTGTATGAACATTTTGGAATGGGTCATGTGGGTGAAGGAAAGAAGTGTGGAGTGGTGGAAGTGAAGCAACAGACCATAAAGTGGTTTGGTCACATGGAGCGAACAGAGGAGAGTAAGATGACCAAGAGGGTGTATGTGAGTGAGACAGAGGGAGGAAATGTTAGAGGACGACCTCCAGTGAAATGGAGAGATACAGGAATACATTAGGGAGAGGGGGGAAAGATCAGTGGGAAACTTTGAGCAGGCAAGAAGGGAGTGCCTGTGGCGAGATGCAGAGAAAACATTGCTTAAAAACCTTGCTAACACTAACAATGTTGTTACTCAACAACCTTGCTCAACTCAGGTTGCAGAAACGAGGCAAAGCAACATTGTTAATACCTTGCTATGACGGGAAGGCAACTGATTGGCAGGGGCTTGCATTGATGTCATAGGAGTCAACAACCAATCACAGTGAGTTTTATATCGAGCTGCGCCAATCGCAAGGCTGCCTCTTCCCAGCTGTGTTTACATTGTCTTGCTCTTGGAGGAAGAATACAAGGAGAGGGCATGACGTCACAGAAGGACAAAAGACTGCTTCACTTGTGACGTCATGCCCTTTCCTTGTGTTCTTCCATCAAGCTCCTTCATGCTATCCAGCGGGCTATGTTACAAGAAATAAATTATACTACTTGGTTGGGTTAAACTGTTGTTCTTCCACACACATAAAATGGTAAATTTTCGGTCTTTCACCAGTCTCTATTTTCTGGTAGTTTTCAGCTTGTTTTGAATTTGACTACCTTAGGTGTTACACTCTCCCTCCCAGCCCCCACATTGTGCCCTGAGGCGCCTGCAAAAAACCACAAGTTTCAAAAATCGCTGTCAGTTGTAGCTGCGTGTGTGGAGGAAAAGCATGAACCCCTTTTCCTCCCCACTGTTGCCAGATTTACTGGTTTTTTAGCATGCCCATAACTATTGCCAAAAACACACCAATATTTAACCATTTTAACGATAACTACATATGAAGGCAGTTATTGGGGTCGAGGAGGCAGTTTTTGCATCGGAAAATGGCAAACACAGGAGGCTGAGTACGACAATCTGGCAATGTTGGGCCGCTGCCTCCCATGACTGCTGGAAGGCAAGAAATTAATTAATTAAACTGCCCCAACTCTTGTTATTTACTTGTGTTTGCGTATGACATACCAAAGTTTTATGTAGATATGCTTTCTTTACTCGAGTTGCTGTTTTTAGTTAAAAAAACGTGAAGGTATGAAACCTTGCTAGAATAACAACTGCAAACGGCAGTTATGATAACATGTTAGAATGTCACCGTTTAGCTCTCTGCATGCTGAAAACATTGCTATTGCGCATAATAATGTTGCTAATCGGTTAGCAAGGTTGCTAAGGCTCTCTGCATCTCGGCCCAGAATAGAGATGAGATAAATAATTGCAAATTAATGCAAGTTTAAAGAGAAAGAGAAGGAATGATATAGGATTGTTATCAAAACAAGGAGTATCCATGTGATAGCTTCTAATACTCTTGGAGAGGAAGTCCCATTGCATTTCTGAAAAAAAAAAAGAAAAAAAAAAAGGGGGGGGGGGGCATTACTTATAGTCTTGAATAATGTATCATGCAATTGTAAAATAACATTAATTACTAAAACTTTGTTACTTTTCATTGGACATGGAGTTCTAGGCATACTCATGTTGGATATATGGAGTGTTAAACTGGTACTGGAAATGCAGTCACAATACCACGAGAATATGAAGAGGAGGGATGGTGGTGATTCTGTATGCATGATATAAAACCAGAAATTGCACAGCAAAGAAAGTAATTGTATTATGAAATGTACACCACAGAGTGCAGTGGATCAAACCTAGGCCTTCTGAGTAGAATCAGAGCAGCAAACCAACTGAGCCACCTATAAGTTATGAAGGTCAACGAGCCAGGGGCCACTTCTGCCACAAACCAGATCTTTGAATGATTTACAACATCCATCCTGATGCTGTCTGGACAGAGATCATATAACCCAAATTTTGGTATGATTTAAATGTATCTGGAACCCTGAAAGTGTTCAATTTATCCAATATCTGAAATAGAGAGGTCCAATTTATAGAGGGTTTACTGTAATGCATTTTTCATTGCATTATTTTAGTTTCCCAAATGTATATAAACACTGCATTTGCCATCGTGGGTTGATCAACCTGTGGGCTTCAGGTGACGGCTATAGCCCCTTCTTGAGAGAGCTTTAGGGAGTGCTTATAGCTGTCCTCTGCTCAACCAAAAGTTACAAGTCTTCCCAACATTATATTTTTGCTATTTTGCAATCTAGACAATTACAGTTGCTTTCATTGTAGAGAGGATGGATTGGCATTGAGAAAACACTAAATGTTATTGTGTTTCTATTTGAAAGTACCATACAGGGCATTAATAAAAACACCTAGATTTCCCAAATTTATCAACATAGTCCACGCACTGGGTGTAGTGTTGCAGAGGTGGCCCCTGGCACGGTGACCTTTTAGCTCATTGGTAGCTCGGTTGGTTTGCTCCTGACTTCTGCTCAGAAGGCTCAAGTTCGATCCCTAGAACTCAATGTTGTACATTTTATGATATTTCACTGCATAACTGCAGTTTTTTTTAAATGGAATTGTATACCAGTCTATACAGTATATTTACTTCCTTTGCCATCATCCACTTCTAATTTTTTTATGTCAATCATGGATTATTCAGACATAGTAAAGAATGTAACAGTAACCAACAGGCTAAACTAGAATTCTATAACAATGAATTATTATATTTTATTCCACCTCATACCCATACCCCCTCCATAAATATCAAAAGCTCCCACCTAAGTTTTGAGAACAATCATTCTACATTAAAATTTCTTATATAATATCATTGAGGTGTTCTAGATTGGTTGTTTTTTTGAATAATGTTATTTAAACATCAAATTTAGTTACAGAAAAAAGTTATAGAGTAATTTCTAGAGTGATGTGGAGCAAGTCTGCATCAAGGATCTGGGACATTGAAACTATAAATATTTGAGAGGCACCTGAAATATGAACAGAATAAATTATTAGTGTGAATGGAAGGAAGGTTTAGCTGATGTCTAGTGAGTGTTATGAACGAGTTTTGAAGTTAAGTAGTGAACAACATATTAAACTTTAGAACCTGCAGGAAATGGTTGAGTCAGACAAGAGTGAATAGATTTAAGTAAGGTAAATGCAGTTTGGGTGAGAGGAATACTTTTGTAAAACAGAACAATTTAGGGATATTCAAGAGAAGTATCCTGAGAATGTAAGGTGATTTGAATTTATGGAATTGTTTTGAATTAATATTTTGGCAGGGCCAAAAAATAAGTTTAATAGACAAACATAACTCTAAGTAAAAATAACAGTAGCTACTTTTTTAAAAACTTTGCAAATCTTGTAACATTTAAAATCGATATTTTCAGGTGGACTGACATTGATCTTCGTGAGTTGTGGGAAGCCATCACTTATCGTGGCTTCCAGAAGCTGGCTCTGAAGTATATCACTTTTGGCATGAAAGAGATCACACGATCTGCTATTCCAAGACTACAGGTATGGTCATGGCACTCAATGAAAAATTGTCCCTTTTTTTACATAGGTATGGTCATGATACTCAATGAAAAATTGTTGCTTTTTTTTATTTACACCTGTAATATCAAGGTACTGAAAATGCCCAAGAGCTCCCAAATTGCTTTTTAGATCTGCACAAAAAAAGTAAAAAAAGACTGGGATGGCCCCCTTAACTAACTCTGATGTCAGATGTGCCTCCAAGTTGCTTCCATCTGCTATCAGTTTTGTGCATGAAAAGACCTGCCCTCCAAATAGCCACTAAAATACCTTTCTAATCCATGATACTCAGGTCCTTCTTTCTATGTTAACATAAGAACATAAGAACGCAGGAGTCTACAAGAGGCCGGTAGGCCTGTACGAGGCACCTCCTTTGACCCTAAGCTCCCGTGTATCTAACCCCACCTAACATCGCTGTCCATGAATTTATCTAGTCTATTTTTGAATGTGACAATTGTATTGGCACTCACCACATGACTGCTAAGCCTATTCCACTCATCCACCACCCTGTTAGTAAACCAATTTTTGCCTATGTTACACCCAGCATTTTTCCCTCCATTCCCGTGTGTGCTCTTTTTAGTTTTCTAAATATTTAATGAGGAACACAACCTAGCTGAACACTAAAGCAGTTGAGAACTACAAGTACAGGTATTTTTTCCTCATAATTCAAGTAGCTAAATAACAGTATTACTGAATCAGTAATACTGTTACTTGGCTGTTTAAATTATGGAAAATTTCTAGTACCCTTATTTGTAATGATTCTCCATAAAAGCTTTAGCAGTTTTTTTTTTTATCTAAATTTTTTTTTTAAATGTGTACATTCTTTTATCAGTTCTATTCATGTTATGACCAGCCCAAGTCATTCTAAATAGGGATTACAGCATCAGAAACATCATTTATCTTGCTGACTGTAGCAAGAAATTCTTTGCACATAAACAACTCCTCTATTAATGGACATTTTTCATTAATTTCACTGATCTTTTTCAGGTAGCAACTCTACAGAAGTATATTCCTGAAGTAACTGCCAAAGACATCACTCGTGGCCCAGCAGGAGTGCGTGCACAAGCCATGAATGTTGATGGTTCACTTGAAGATGATTTTGTCTTCCACAGAGAAACAAACTGTAAACTGGGTTCACGCATTCTTCATTGTCGAAATGCTCCTTCTCCAGGGGCAACATCTTCACTGTCTATTGCAAAGATGATTGCTGAGAAGTGTAAGGCAGAATTTACTTTATGAAGACATCAAGAATATAGTGGTGTCTTGTGATAAAATTTTACTAGATCATATGATTTCTCAAATAATTATTTTTTAAAACATGTTTGATGGTTTTAGGAAACATTGTAATGGTACAAAGGTTTTTATTGCTATTGTAAAATTAGTAAAATCAATAATCATACTTCATGATAAATCATTGTTTTCAGGGGCACATACCACATGGCAGTTACACGTAGGTTTTGCTTTTCCACAAACCTCAATTTCAGGGAATCCTCATGATTTAGACATGTTGTCTATTTGTTCCATCCATGACTGATTTCAGGTGTTGCTTTTCTCTTCATAGCTCACAACTCCATCTTACAGATATGAGGACGGACAAATTAATGTTTTGATTGGCAAGACACATGGCCATATACATGAGTTATCTACCACATTTAGAGCTACATACACTTCATTTATTTAAAAATGAAACAACGAGTAAATTTACCGTTTATGAGGTTTCAAGCCCTGCTCCACTGCAGTGCTCCGCAGGGCCGTCAACAATTACAATGTTAGCCTCATTACCGTCCAAGATAGTCTCCTTTATTTTTTTCCTTAGTCTCTCTCCTTTTTATGCACATTGCATATCATGATCTTTGGTTTCATCTTTCCAACACTCTTGGTACTAATTTGCTCAACAGATTCCAATTGTGAATCTTGAATCACTTATTTGAATGCCATTCAATGCCTGGGAGACTTCATCCTTCATATCTGTTGCCTTCTTTTCCTGGGTAGAAGCTTTCACAACTAGGAGATACTTCTTCACTTTCCTGTCTCTCTTTGCCACCTCAGCCCAACTAAGATTTGCTTGGTCTGCACAAAGCACATCAACAACTGATCCCAGCTCCTTGCATCTTATCAGCCCTTGATTCAACCTCATCTTTAACCAGATATTTCTTTAGATACCTAATTCTTGCTTGAATTCATCCAATTTCTCCACAATATTGGTAGCCAGAGATGCTTTATGGAGGCATGGGGTGCAAATCCAATTAAGTTTAGGTATATTATCCTGCTTAATTCCGGACTAATGAGCACACTTCACATGACACCACTTAGGACACAAACAGCATCCAATCCACTTCTTGCCAGTGAAATGACCGACCACGACCACTCACTCACTTGGTGCTCTTAATCAGTTTGACAAATAATCTAATTTTGATTTGGAGTTATAAAATGCATTCTGCTTTGTTTACTCATTTACCTTCACACCACTGGTCTTACTGGTGTGTTAAGGAATGGACTATAGGCAAAATTAATCTGAAAATTTTATAACCTGAGCAAAAAATTTGTCAGGTCTGAAGTTTTATATATCAGTTACTGGCTTCTTAATGAAATTTAACAAGCCTAAATTCATCAGAATGCAGCTCTGACCATACATGTATCATTAAATAATCATTTTCATACTTTTTAAGTTCTCTTACACTGTAAACTATGAAGTGTCCACATCTTTAGATTTTATGGAAGTTTTTACCAGACTTGGCAATCATAACTCTACCCGGCAGTCATTCAGTCCTGCTAAGCCACGAGATGGATGTAAATAAATTCTAGTCTGCGAGTCAGCCTTTCAATATCCAATGTGGTGCAGTGATTTCAGCAACCTATGTGACAGGTGACCAGTGGGGACTGGGCCCCCAACAGGTTGCAAGAACTTGCCTGTCTGCAGCCCTTCTACAGTGTAAGAGACAGACAAGCTGTGTCATGTGCCTGGTCACATACACATTCAAATAAGGATGTGTGCAGCTGGCCATCTCTGAGATCTTTAGGTATCAAACAGCAGATAATCTTCATGCCAGCCCTTTGGGGGCCCTTTGGGCCACCCTCTTTGCTTAATCACCTTAACACCCTTCCATATCTCGTCTCCTATCAAACCGACTGCTCTTAAGTTGCCATATTTATCTTTTAACCTTCAAACTCCTGGACAATCATAGGATAGAATGTAGCCTTAAGATCAGAATAGCTCCTCCACAGTCTTGTGTCTTCCTTTATCTCGCCACCTTTGCAACGCCCCATCATGCATCCATTTTCAACTCCAGTTGTTACTGGTCTCCCGTCTCGATTTCCTTTACAAAATCAAAAGAAGTGTGAGTATATCTCACTTCTCCCTAGTCCCGCATCATCCTTCCTCCATACATCCCCTTGTTTCTTCCTCTATATCACCATCTTTGCAACGCCCCGTCATATATCCATTTTCTGGATCTGGATGATAATGCGCGCATATGTGTTGGCTGTTGGGGGAACGGGGGAGCCAAGCGTGCAGGGGAGGGAAGTGAATCAAGTGTTAATGTTGATGTGTTGTGGTGACAAGTGATTGACTATTTATTTTCTGAATGAGTATTTTCACCTCTACTTGTTACTGGTTTCCCTTTTCTGTTTCCTTTATAAGATCAAAAGTGTGAATATATCTCACTTCTCTCTAGTCCCACATTATCCTTCTACATGTTCCTTTGTTTCTTCCTCTGTCTCACTCATTGCATCGCTCCATCATGTATCCATTTTCACCTCCACTTGTTGCTTGTCTTATTTTCGTTTTCCTTTACAAGATTAAAACAAGTGAGAAAATGGCTCTCTTCTCTCTAGTACCGTATCATCCCTCCAAATGTTCCTTTGTTTCTATATTTCTTCCTCTGTCTCACTCGTCGCATCGTCCCATCATGTACTTTTACCTTCACTTGTTGCTGTTTTTAATTTCTTTGCCCCGCCCACACTTTCATCTCATTATATTCGTATTTCTACTAATTGCCCAGTTTTCATATTCGTGCAAACCTATTCTCAAACTCTTAGCCCTTACGTGATTCATATTTACCTTAAAATATACGAGAAAATGGCGAAAATCAGAGGAAGAAGAACACCGCTTCACGTCCACCCGCCGCCACGTCTCGAACAGCTGTGGGGATGGGGAACTGTGGAGCACCGTTGCCAGATTATCGTACTCAAGAGTCGCGTATTTACCGGTTTCTGACCCATATCTGTTGCCAAGAAGCACCAATAATTAACCAAATAAACGATAACCATATATGAAGGGAGTTATCTGGGTGATGAAAGCAGTTTTGGGGTCGAAAATCGGCAAACGTAAGAGGCAGAGTACGATAATCTGCCAACGTTACTGGGCCGGGAGTGTGGAATGATCTGTGGCTTTTTAAAACTTTCTTTTTATTTACACTTTTTTATTCATTATTTGGTGATAAAAAGGTGTCATTTGATTGATTTTGTTCACATTGGATTTATTTTGAAGCGTATCTGTTTATAGAGTTCTTTCCACTACCGTATAGGCTACAGTACTTATTTCATTATTTTTTTTTCTGCTATGTTATTTTTCTTAAAATATCTTAATTCTTAAAAAAGATGAGTAGGTATTACATTATAGGCTGACCAACTTCATAACAGGCGCCCCGTTAACAAAAAAAAAAAAAGAATAAATAAATAAATAAATAAATAAAAATAATAAAAAAATAAAAAAAGCGCAAAATTCAAATTGATCCTGGTGCCTTTTTTTTTTTTTTTTTTTTTTTTTTGTGTGTGTGTGTGTGTGTGTGTGCTCTAGGTACAACACTTCTTCGAGCTCCTGACGATACCTACCCAGAGCACATAAAACACCATTGCATCAGCGCATCAATGTGAGTTTCGCCTGGGTCTTTTGGCAAATTGGCAGCAACACATGTGGCGCCTGTGAGGAGATGCCGTTCTTTGGGATGCAAATAGCTAGGGTACCTTGCTACTTTGGGACACACACACACACACACACAAAAAAAAAAAAAAAAAAAAAAAAAAAACTTTGCCATTAACTAGATTGGGCTCTTTTTTTGTAAATGCATAAGTAATTAAGTTTAATGTGATTAATGTTTCTCTCTCTCTCTCTCTCTCTCTCTCTCTCTCTCTCTCTCTCTCTAAGGTGGATAAGTTATTGATACTATATAGATGATCATCCCAGCACAAGGGACAATGGAATGAACCTATAAAGCTGACAAAGTTCAGTTATTCTACATAGCAGGCTATTTCTCCAAGTACAATTGGCATGATCATATATATACTGGAATAAGCTTCCAACAATAATAAGGACAGTTGTGGGCGTGCACTGTAACTGCCCGTGGTTTCAGTCCTCGTACTCATTTTCTTTGAGTTCTAAATTAATCAGTTTTATTAATTTTAGAGCAGTGTATGGTGGGCTTTTTTTGTTGCTATCTTTGTTTTTAGTCCTTTAGCTGCCTCCTTTAGCGTAAGAAAAAAAAAAAAAAAGTCAATCTAGCTCTGTCCATAGAGCTGAGTCATAATTCAGTTCTGTGGACTGGTGGCAGCCTACCATCACTGAATCTCATTAATCAGTCAGTTATTCATTACTCACCTTGTTATTTACTAGCTATACAATGAATCTCACAATAGACTGGCTTTTACATGAGCAGAAATAACCACAGAATTTTAAGCACTTCACTGGTATCAGCTAAGGCAGGATATTATCATAAATACCTGAGCACTTAAACTTAGTCCTGTAAACTCTGAATAATGGAAGAGAGGATGGGGAAGTAAGTGATGGGAAGGCAAGTGAGGGAGGGAGGCTGAGATGAATGAAGAATTAGGTGTGTGAGGGAGTACTGGAGGGGTGAGGGGAGGAGGGAGTTATGGCCTGAGAAACAGAGTGATCAAGGGTGAGCTATGGTCTTATCGAGGAAGTTCAGCCTGGGAGAGGGAGGCTGAAGGAGGGATGCAGGGAGACAGGGAAATGAGTTAAGCCCCGTTCACACTGTGCCGACTCTGGGCCACGACTACCCACGACTCAAGGGTACACGAGGTCTTGGGTGTTGATGTGAAAGGGTCAGGCATGTCTTGAAAGAAGTCTTGAGACTGTTGCCGAATGCTGCGCCGACGTCGTGACGGGAGTCTGGAGTCGTGAGGGTTAGCACATACGACATGCTGGCAACTAGTTGGCCGAATATCCCAGACAGTGGGCAAGACACCAACACCCCAATGAAACCTCCACCCCTTCTTGGAGCGTGGGAACCAACTTGTCAAATGGAAAAGTCGCTGGGTCGTCGTGGCCCAGAGTCGGCACAGTGTGAACGGGGCTTTAGGGAGGGAGGAAGATTGTACTGTATTGTATTCCCGCCTTTCTGAGACCTTAAGTTGGATCTCTTTTGGGGCCCCCCCACCTCTTTGTTTACATTTTTTTTCCTATGTATTCACCCCACAAGTTATATCCCTGTCCTAAGCAATTTAAAGTAAGTAACTTGCACTGTATAATCTCATATTCTCTTTGTGAAAATACAATAATGATACCTTGTGTGAAATTTTGAATTTACAAATAATTTTTTTTTTTCTTACACACATCCTAAGGCTTCCCAGTGATCAGAGGCCCTATGCATTGAGTGTAGTGAGCATGTAAAATGGACTGACACTGGTTGTGAGGTATTGATTGATGAGGGAGTGGGTTTGAGAAATGGAGAGGAGCAAGTGGAGTGAGGGAGCGTAGGAGAGGGAAGAGGGAACGAAGAAAGGAGAGAGAGAGGGGTGAATGAAGGGTTAATAAAGGAAGTAAGAGATGAAATGATAAATAAAAGTATGTACTGGTGTTTATAGGCTTGCTGGATGAAGCATTACAGTCTGTTCATGTGTGTGGTGCAGCTATTAATTTAGACTGAGAATTTCACATACCATGATAGTGTAATGCAGGGCAATGGTGAGTCACGTGAAGAAGTTTTCCAGCAGCTTGGCTCAGACTATGTTCACGGTGTTATGGACTCACTCGGATTAAGTGCGCCGTTGTCAATACCTGTACAGAAAGATATAGATTCTGACCTTCACCTTGCTTGTCTTACATTATGGCTATGAGACATGGATGCTAAATAATGCCTAAGGGGTGATTTGATGCTTTTGATAATGTGTCTTTGCAGAATCATGAGATATCACTAGAATGGCTCAGTCAGAAAATGATTACTCCATGAGATGGTATAAAGTCCTATTACCTGCAAAGTCCATGAATGTTAATTCGATCTGGCTATATATAGGCATGTGGCAGGCTGCCCAGAAGTTGACTCTGCTCACTGGGTTGTTTCTGTGAGACAATCCCAAGTGGAGGCCAAGGGGATGTCCACAATTCTTGCGGCTGGAGTGGGTTGAAGGATTCTCCTGAAAGGTGCTTTTCTATGTGAAAGGTGCCTGCATGAAGGCCTGCTTGGAACCCCCTTGCTTGGAACTGCTGGGGATGGTGTCGTAGGGTGGGTGAGGCAATGCTCCTCATGTTTATATGTATAAGCCGCTGGGCGAAATAAAGCTATTATTATTATAATTATTATTATCATTATTATTATTATATATGTCCCTGGTGATTAATTCCTCTACCAAATAATGTTGAAAAATTCACTGACCTGCCTAGTAGTAGACAGGGTGATCAATCGCGCAGGTAAAGATATCACTGATGAATATCTGACAGAAAGAGAGCGGGTGACAGAACAGAGGCAACTTGAACTGCAATGTGTATTTACCAGCTGAAATAGACAGATGATAAATAATTCATCCATATCTAACGACTTAGGGTAAAACAAACATTTGAAAGAAAACAAACAAACAAACAAAAATGATGGAATAAAAGTGTTCCTTTCTGTGAATACAAATTATTTATTGATTTAAAAAAAAGCGATACCACATACTGGAACATTAATAAAAATAATATAAGAACTTAACCTGCATCATAGTTTACTGTTCTAGAGCAAATAAGTCACCATTATGCTAGAAAAAAAACTATACCCAAACTCTTGTTAAATCAGCTCCTGTCAACTTATCACTCAACCAATTTATTTCCCTCCCAGATGCTAACTAGTTAACAAACTCTTAGCTATGGCTTTTTTTGTGGCTGTTAGACCAGACCATTGTTCCTGTTGGAATGAACCACCTTACTGAATGACAAAACTAGTGCCCCATGAAACCCCCTCCACCCTTGCATTGACAAGGATTCAACATATGCATCAATGACAGAGATTACAACTGTAATGTAAAAATTAATATTCAAACTTTTGGCAAAGTCTCACTAATATGTCAGCTTTAAAAGTAAAGATGTGCAATCTCTTCTCAGCCAAGTTTGGTAAGATGATTCTGTTAATGATTGAAAGTGATATTTTTGCATCAAATTATTTTTTCAATTCTACCATCTTTGGCTGATAAGTTATTCCAATACAGCTACATTTACTGTAAAGATGATTGATGGAATAAAACTTCTCCAAATACTGTCAGGCAATTTGGAAAGCAAACTGTATTAAATGTATTAAGTCTAGATGCGTATAGGTAAAAGTTATCACAGCCCCAACATAATGGAATTAAATGTGCATATACACCCATTCATCATATGGCAAGACTCAACAATACTTAAACAAGAGTAATAAAGGTTTATATTTGAGTAAAATGTTAATATTAAATAAATGTTACATAGGATGTATATAGGTAGAATGTCAAATTTGTTTGGAAGTATATACATAATTCAGCTTATGCATGGCTTTACTATGCATAGATAACTACTTTATGCATAACTAATCTATAAATATTTTTAAGCATACATTGCGTAATGTAGGTTTATGTATTTTTCTTAGGAACAGCCTATGAATATATCACATGTTGAAATTAGCACAAAAAATATTATAACATTGTTTTAAATAACATAAATACAAGTAACACCCATACAATATAACTTATATGCATCTACTTTGCAAAGTGAATACTGTAAAAAATTAAAATTGTACCCGATTTTTCCTACAAAGAGTTGCATGTCATTCAATGCCCACATAATGTCTTATCCTAAAGGTGTATGTGCCTCACACATGAAGTTTCTTAAGACAATATTCTAAGCATTCATATATGCTGATAGTAATAAAAAATCATCAACATCATCATCACTAACCCTACTTTCTGCAGAAGCAATGAAGGGGAGCAAAAGGAGGCAAGGAAAAGAGGAAATTCCATCATTAATCTGAGAAGGAAGACCCTTAATGAAAGGACCACAAGGACAATGACTGGTGATGATGATGATGAGGATTATAAGATTGTTATAATAATAATAATAATAATAATAATAATAATAATAATATCATTATATATATATATATATATATATATATATATATATATATATATATATATATATATATATATATATATATATATATATATATATATATATATATATATATATATATATATATATATATATATTTTTTTTTTTTTTATCATCAATGGTGATTATGATGAGAATAATAAAAATAATAATCACAACAAATATACTGCATTTAAAAAAAATACTGTCTTTCTGAAAATACCCTTAACCACTTTCAGGCCTCAGACGATGACCAATTTCCTTTATCTTACATATGGCACACACTAGAGCTGCAGCACTTCACAGGAGGGCTGGGTCTCCACTGTGATGGGACGAGGCACAGCTGCTCATGCTCAAGTCCTCCACACTATCAAATCCTGAGAGGCAAATATTGTTGAGCTGTTATAAATCTAATAGGTTGAAAAGAACTTTTCAGGCATTTTCCATATTATATTGACAGAATGATAATGCCTAGCAAATAATTCAGAATTATTTATTACTATGGGAGTCAATATTCTTAAGCAAATGGGGAAGATCAGAAGGAAAATTAAGCTCAGGGTTGATGAAGACTGTCCTAGCTATTGTGCCGAGTGGAAGTGAGGCTCATGTCTACACTGCAATGACTGCTTCCTAAGAGTAGAGCAGGAAATGAGGGATCCCGATGCAAGTTAATACTGGCTACCTCTCAAAAGCTGTTGTAAGCATGGGATTTCATTTTCATTTTCTTATTTTTTATTACCAATTCCTCCCCATTTGTACTTAGGTGGAGCAGAATGTGATATTTGAATTTTGATGGCAGAAATTAGCATCCCTCATTATTCTCCTAAGTGACTTGCTTGTCTACTTTCAGTTTTCATAAGTGCAGCTCTGCAACACTCACCCAAATCACTCCATAAACCATAAAGAAAAATTACATATTATAAACAAAGTTTTACTCAAGCATTCTTTATTTAACAAAAAAGCAAGTTTAATAGTTTTCTGCATTGCTTATTGACCAGACATAATCAGAGTTAGGGTCCCAAGTAATATTATGTATTTCACATCCAGAAATGAATGTGTAACTTTGGATAAAGTCATTCCATCTCAGTTCTCATTCTTCAGATCAACAGCGATCCCACTGCAGTTATAAAAACTGATTGCTGAAACCTCAAGCTATTATTCAGGCATCTCAGAAGTGGCTCACAGCTCTATACTTCTCGTGAACCAATATTGCCGCTGCAATCATGCACCACCTACTGCTACACCTGTTGCTTAATTTATAATTTTCTGAAGACCTTTGTTTTATCCTATCATGAGCATGCAAGTCTGTGACCCTGCAAAGCACATAATTTGAAAGCTGAAGCTGCAGAAATATGCGACACTTATTTCCTTTGGTATAATAATTAAAAGAGCAGTCAGAAGAGCCAGAAGATTATTAACACTATACGTTTAAGTCTGCCATTCCAACACACCATAAGACACAAAGCTTTGTGGAGTGTATTCCTGCAGCTCCATCATTTTGTGTGTGTAAGCAGACCTCAGTCTTGCATGTGCTCCACTGCCTTGTCACAAAAAAATAGTTTTCATATTAAACATTCAATTTATTTCTTTAACTTTTTTTTTTGTATGTGTGTGTGTGTGTAGGCACATATGCATGCTTGCATGTAAAGCCAATATATACCTGCTATTTACAAGATACTATCACAGAATCAGCAAATGCCATCCATCAGGATCGACATATTGTTCTTTTCATCACTATATTCAGTGTTTTAATTAAATTAAATAATTATAAAGGGGAAAAATCAAAATAAATATCTTGGACATTTATTTTCCATTTGAGAATTTATCAATCCAGCATTTGCATAAATGAATTTTATTACAATCAATACTTGAATATGGAAACCAGTCAAATCAATGAATGGCAAGCACAATACTAATGCAAGATGCGGTGCAGTTTGTGATTCCTACACAGCATACCTTTACTGTTTTCCTTGAAAAAAAGGTACATAACTGTAATTTTCATTGAGTTTAATGTCCATTGTCTTCTTTAAAAAGATTGCTCACAGGTGAAGATTTGGGAAGAGAAAAAATGAAGCCTGCATACTTGTAGTGCTCCATTTATTGTTTTTAATCTGAACCTGCAGGCCAGGCTCATTACATCATGACAAACATGCTCGTTCCATTGTCATCATTACCTAATTGTGCTGGAAAGCAATCACAACTCCCTCCATAATAACTCTTTTCTTGGTGAACAAATGCTATCACATGAAATAAATACAACTGAAGTTATTGTGATTATTATATGTATGCCTTCAATAGGCAGCTCCTTTCTGGAAATCATTTAACATCAATTTAGGCATTGCATTTTTCTGCACTTTCATTCAGTTATCTGCATTAAAGAGCTAGTTCAATATTCAGACCTTTCAGAGGAAGAACATAATGAACCTCCTCATCTACTACTTTCAAAGGTAGAGCTCTGATACTTTATAACATTAGAGTACTCACAAAGATCAAAGCATAAAGATCATAACATCCCATGTGAGGTTTATGTAATAGGAAAGTAGTTTTTGTACAATTCCAGTTGTGAAATGGTTCAGTATTTGATGAACTATATAGAGAAGTAAATGAGTACCTAAGCTTTAGATATGTAGATAACTAAAGCTTCTACTATCACAACAATAGATTTGAAAGCCCATGTAATACATTTGTAAATATAATTGAGTTATGCAAGTATCCTATATATATATATATATATGTATATATATATATATATATATATATATATATATATATATATATATATATATATATATATATATATATAAAATATAGTTTGAGTAACTTGATTTCAGGATATTTGGAGGTCTCACTCAAATAGCTGTAGTTGAGGCTGAGCACTTTTTGACCTGCAGAGCAGTGAAATGTACTGATTTGTGATTATTTAGTAATGGGTGTCATGTAAGACTGATTTATACAATGGATTTGACATAGGCGTTTTAGAGAAATTGTCGTGTGTGTGTATTATATATATATATATATATATATATATATATATATATATATATATATATATATATATATATATATATATATATATATATATATATATATATATATATATATATATATATTGTGACATTGATATACAAATTTGAAAGAAATATTTATTCAAAATAGTTTTTAGACAGTGTTTCCTTATTCAGGAATCTACTGCCCTCTGGTTCAGATGCTCTGAAGTGGAACATCAAGGCATAATATAAATTAGAACAAATTACCTTGGAACTTTTGTCATAATATTAACTTCATGCAGTAGCAGCAGTCATATGCCTCTATTTTCTATAAAAAAAAGATTAAACTAACAATTTCATAATTAATAACTAAGGATAATTTTTCAAGTACGCTGACCTTCAAAACCGTCACTCGGTATTTGCCTAATGGCACAGATTTAGCAAATGTTGGGTTCAATCACTATATTGATTTATATGCTGCTTGAAGACCATTCATTTATTTGTTTGGTGACATTACTTCCTGTAAGTCTCGAATTATCTAAAATATCATCATCAACCAATACTTTAACAACCTTAAGGTTTATATTATACTAATTAGAATTCTTTAAAATGGGTGAATACATTTCCTGGTATGGCAAATTATGTACCTCATCGTTAGTTATTTTAATAACCACTATACTTCTCATTTGAATGGAAATTAAGAAACCAATGCTCAGGTTTGATAATATTTGAAATTTGAGGATGATAAAATGCTGCTGTTACTACTGACCCAGTATTGCTATGTCCTTGTCATATCACTACTTAATTCAAACCACACCAAAAAATAAATAAACCAAGTTTACTAGTGCAACAACTGACTGCACTGAAACTTTATAGTATTAGTAAAAAGAAGTGTTAATTACGATAAAAAAATGCATGGAAAATACAATACACAGCTAACTTTTCATAAAAGAAAGGCCACTGTTTAAAAAAGTTGTTTTTCATTAAAAAAAAAAATATATAATAATGGTGTACCAATACACATGCCTTTTCATTAAAAAAATAAAATAATTATCTAAAAGGTTATATGATTGTTAATTAGCTGACCATTATTAGCAAAGCTTTCTTTTTGAGACTCGGTGACACAAACTCAGCACAGATCATATCAGTCCATTTCTGGACGTGATAAATGATATTTAAAGTTAAAATAACCAATTCATATTCTACTCACTACATGCTCATGTATGTGAGTGCCAATTGATTATAATACAGTAGCAACTCGATTAGCCATTTCCTCTCTGACCTCTCCTCTACACTTTACAGGTATTAATAAAAACTGGCAAATGTTAAAATATGAAAATAAAATATAACCAAGCTCTATGTGAAACATTTGAATTCTGGGCTGCAATGCCTCTCACCATCAATGACGATGACAAGTGTTGGCATATTTTGGGGTGATTTCAGGATTACTGTATGATGAGAACAATGGAAGTGTTTATGGAAGATTTGGCTTGTCTAGTGATGGAGAGCAAATAAATTGTGGAGTAGAGGAACTAGTTAAGTGCAGAACCCTCAGGCCACATGAAGAGACTGAGAAGGAATGTGCTGACAAAGAAAGTAGACATGAGTAAGGTTGATGCTGTCAGTGCAAGAGACGACCCCAAGTAAAATAAGAGGAAAGGATGGTAGAATTCTTGACAAAAAGGGGATGAAAAATGAGAGGATTGGAGTATATAAGGATGGAGTGTTTGGATAGGAGCAAATGGAGATGTTTTGGCAACAGCCACCCTCCAGAGTGAATTCCATGAGACAGGAATCAGAGGAGATAGAAATATAGATAGATAGCTTGCTCACCATTGCAGCATTGTGTAAGTGAATAAATAAATAAATAAATAAATAAAATAAAGTTCAGGACAATCTCATCAGTATTTTTAGCATAATCTTAACAATGGCCAGCATCAAATTACAAAATATTTCACAATTCTCTGTAGCATTCTTTTGTTCTTATATTTTTTTTGTAAGCACAGCACCATTCTTAAAAAAAAAAAAAGAGAGAGAGAGAGAGAGAGAGAGAGAGAGAGAGAGAGAGAGAGAGAGAGAGAGAGAGAGAGAGAGAGAGAGAGAGAGAGAGAGAAAAAAAAAAATCAAGACAAATCCAAGGCACACATGAAACATGGGAACCCTGCAACACAACATTCTTGGTGTGGGTGGTGCTGACATTACGGGAAATTTCTTACTATATTGTTTGCAAATTATTTCTACCTTTCTAATTGTGCGTGTAACACAATTGCTTGCCCAGCATCACAAAGAATTTGATTCACGAAGCAAGAGCCCTATAGTAATAAAAAAAAGATGGAGAATAGCTGTCTGCATTCAACAGTAACTGAGTTTTATGGCATTTGCCAAGACAATGAATAATATTGAAGCTAAAACTGCCTTATGAATAAAGTGTTTATGGGTTTAAGTTTTTTTTCTTTCTTTAACTAAGATGCCTCAAGGAAAGCTCTGAGGGCATCTCACAAACAGAAAGTTGAGCATGCTGTTTAACTTGGTTTGCTCACAGCAGTCAATACAGTTGTCATATGGATCTTAGACACAAGGTAAAATGTTAGCCTAGCATTTTGAAATAATGTATTACTTTAGGGTAGTAAGTCTATTATTTCATATTAATTAAGTTGCAAAAAAGTTTGGGCTAAAAATAATTTATGCTGGATAATTGAGTTGCTACTATTAAACAATATTTTCTAAACTGTTTTGAGTTTGGCAATATCTCACCCAAGCAGCAATGCTTTCATTCAGTTTAACACACAAAAAAAGAATACATATTTTTTTTGTGACTATTTTAAATTTATTTCAATTTCATATGGGTATTAATATCACTAGCCTAATCATCCAGACTATAAATATTATTTAAAAGTTAAATCTTGCTAATGCATGCAACTCCCCTGCAACATGTTACTTAAAAATTTACATGACAGCTTTACATTCAATGTTGTTACTGTAAATCGTTGGGTATTGCTTATATTTTTGAAAATATTTATTCATGATAACACTGTTTCTATGCACATACTGTAACTGTCAATAAGATATTGTATTTCAAGTGATATATATATATATATATATATATATATATATATATATATATATATATATATATATATATATATATATATATATATATATATATATATATATATATAATATATTCACTGTTATCGTTTCTTCTTCTTTTTCTTTTTATTTTTAGAGGATGAGTTTGCACGTGGATTAGGGCTAGCTGCCACATCACTTTCACTAGTCCCTGTCCGCCTATCCTCAGTGCTTGACTCTGCACGATCATCTCCACTCGTCTCTCCTCGGTCATCGGTGCTGGTCTCTTCATTTGCTGATCGACTGCCTGACACAGTAATGGTGGCAGATACCACGAGGCGGCGTCTCAGTCGATTTTCTTCTTCCTCATCAGAAGTCTCATCTTTGAAAGGGAACATTTCTGAGGTTCGGGCAGGTCGGGATCTAGAACGTGTTCGTATCTGAGTTCTTTGAGTTGGGACGTTGTCATCTGAGGAATAGGCTTCTTCTAAGGCTCTAGCTAAGTCATTTTCATCATGCAGAGACTTAAGCATGACATCATCTGCATGCTTAACAGGCATCTCCTTGTCTTCATCATCTCCATGCAGCTCAAAATCTTCTAAATTTTGTACAACTGATTCACGAGCTTCCTGGAATTCATCTAATTGGTGTTCTATATGCTCTTTCACAAGTAGTTCAGATTTCTTTGTATTACTTGATGCCTCATGATACTCCTGAGCTGCATGAAAGTAGTCTGTATCAATGTCAATATCCAGAGGAGCATCAACAATGTTTGAGCCTTTGTTACTCATCGATTTAGTGTCTTGGTCTATAAGGCCAGTCTCATTCTTTTCTTTTGACTTCTGGGTTTCTTGAGTACTACATTTCATAACTTGAATTGAATGGCTCTCTTCCTCCTGTGATAAAATTTTGCTTCTTTTCTTTTTCTTCTTCTTTTGATCTTTCTTTTCTGTTGCCAACCAAAGATCATCCTCAGAAGTGGTTGTTGAGGGTGATCCTTTCAAAGCTCTAGTTCTGGATGTGGGGGTGATTTCTGTGAAATCTTTACCTAAAGATGGTTTCTCTAAAGGTGGATAGGATTCCTCTTGAGACATACTCTGAGATGTCTCTGGTAAATTGCTTTCTGCAGTGTACCTCCTCCATACATAGGATGATTTTTCTTCATTTACAGTTTGATCCTTTTCTTTCTTATATTCATTTTCTTTTTCTAATACAAATGAGCTGCTTTTCTGTTCATTGAAAGGTGCAGACCTTGAAGAATCTACACAATATTCTCTTGATGATGATGTTACAGATGGCTTAACATTACAACTCTGATCTACCAAGTCTTTACCTTCAGAACATTCTGTAGATTTATGATTGTCACTATCTGGCACTCTTGGTCCTTTTAATGGAGGTACTTCCTCCTGGCATGATACTCTCTGCTGAGAAGCACTGCAAGTTCCATGATCTACAGCATGTAACTTTTTATCTCTAGGTGACTCCCCTCCTCTGTAACTTCTAGCAGGTACTGGAGCCGGCACATCGATCTCAACAAAATCTGAATTGTATTTACTATATTTCATTTCAGGTTTTTCAATGGGAACCCAGACTGAATCTGGTATTTCTGCTGCCCTTATGCAAGAGCCAAGGGTGGTGGACAATTCCTCAGCAGAGGATGTAAGAGCTCTATTGTCCTCCAAACTTGGACTTCTCTGAATGTGAGGGGAAGCTCTGGCTGAACTGGAGGGTGTCACAGGCACCTGATAAAGGCGTGCTGAAACAGCCTGAATCTCTTCCCCAACATGTGAGGCTGGGCGGGAGGAGGCTGTCGAGGAGGCAGATCTCCCCGGGGAGGGCCCTGGGGGATCACAGCTTATGTCCATCACATCAGTCATATCCAAGGTAGACTCATGGCTGGCTGCTTCATACGAGGCCATGGAAGCTCCACCTGCGGGCGAAACAAGACCGCTCACCACCATTCTTTGTGCCTTGGGAGACTTAGATCTACATGCCTTTATTTATATCAAGTTCACAATACAACTAATAGTACCGTATGGATATTAGCCTCTTAAAGAGTTCTTGTATCCTTAGTTTTTTACTTTATTCATTATTCACGAAGTGAAGCAATTATAAGCCTTTGTATTTAGAATTCATAATGGAAAAAAACTACTTAACAATTTATGATAACAGAAGAGCTTCAATTTGATTTTAAGTTGCTGAAGAAATTTGACCATTACAAAGTGAATTTCCTGATAACATATAGATTCATCAAAACTACAAATGTATCATAATTGTCAAGATTTATTACAAGTTCAAAATTTTCATACAAAAACAGGTTAGCCGTTAATCAAAACCAAACAAACGGAATCACTGATATTTCTGGGCATGTATGGAAAAGGGTCAGTGTTAAAAATAACTAAATCTATAATATTCTAGATATATGAAAAATAATTCAGTGAATGGATGGCCTTTTTCAAGACAAACACAATACATGAGTCCCAATGGTGTTGTAACAGGAGTAGCAAAGTGACAACCCAGAAATCAATTCAGACAGAGGACCCAGTGGAGAGACAAAATCAAAACATTTGGCAGAGAAGGAAGGTGTACACTAACATCAGATAGACAGAGTTGAAGGATGTTGGAAAAGGCCTTAGTCCTGCAGTGGACTAGTAATGCTTGAAGATGGTGATGATAATGTTGTTTGTTACAAAGTATAAGTGGTTTGGTTACTTGTCACATAAACAAAGTTTCCAACAGGGGATTTTCAAAGTGACTTTAAAGGCAGAGTGCAGCACTATTACCAATCCCTCTGACTGGAGCAAGAAGGGCACAATATCTCTCCTTTACTCTTTTGAAAAGCTGTGTTGCAGATTATCATAATATAATATATATCTGAACAATGCCAAATGAAGATAAAGAAAAGCATTCAACACTTCTGTTGTTTCATTTCTTGCAAATGAAGCCAGAATAGATAAAACCAGGTAATTCAACTTCACTTTTGTTTTTCTGATACAGAGTTGTGTAAGAGTAGGCTTCCTATGGTACTAAATTCAAAGCAGTGTCTGACCAAAATACAGTAAACTGCAAGTTATCCTAATCTGCATTATCTGCATAGGGACTTGAATCTGCAAAACTATAACTCTATCCTCATGAAGTGCAGTTGTGGGGTAGATTATCCATATTATGACTAGAATGTGCAAAACCATCACAAAATCTGCATAATGTACAGGTTATGTTAAGGATTGATGTGGCTGAACAGAGTTGCACAGACAGTTCTTGTAGACTTAACTCTTTGGGTGCAACTAAGCATAAGTTGAGTATTGCCACTCCTTGGCTTTTACCCACAGATCTTGGAATCTTGGGTATAAAGTAGCAAAGGTACCCTGCTGGGTAAATATACATTTTGTGACTGGAGTTAGTTTTCAGAACAAGTTAAAAATTTTGTTCTCAATATTTGATGCATTTTTCAATTTTTTTTCCTGTGCAAGTGTTTTCATTCTTTGAGAATGAAGAATGGAAAAAGACTTTTTCAGAGGGTTATACAGAGAAAAACTCTCACCACTTGAAGAAGTATCACATAATGAGTGGAAAACTACTTCTTCCCTAAAACTAAAATCCAAAAAGGTATTTTCTCAAGACAGTGTTTGTCTACTTACATTCCTCCTCGATTTGCCCCAAACACTGCTGCTGCTGCTGGCCTTCTAGGTGCACCTCACTTACTCACTTAAACACCACCTGCCTCTTACTGAACCCTAATGATTATACACTGGCCAACAACAAATTTATCGTTTAAGTTTTATTTAGCTGATTTAGGACAATTTTGATGTGCTGAATGCAAAAATCACATTGGTTTTGCTCAATCAGGTCAACTTTTTTATCTATCGTCACATGATTTTTTTTTTTTTTTTTACATGTACGGGTATTTTCTATATATGAGGCAAAATTCTTTCTTATTTCTTTAAATAAACGAATTCTGAAAAGTTTACCTGCGTCAATTTTTAACTAACTGGTATTTTTTGTATTTTCTTGGGACAACAGTCCGGGTTCACCAAGTACCCAGGCTTTCTGTGCATGTGGGATAGTAGGGACAAAGCTCAGCATTACACGAAGAAGGACTGGCCAGTATGAGAAGAACTGGTGATTTGCAGAGCAAGGAACGTCATAAACAACCTTCTGGTGGACAGAGACAGGATACTCTTTCCACTGCTGCACATCAAGCTTTGCTTGATCAAACAGTTCACCAAAGCTCTGGACAAGGATGGTGGCTGCTTCACTTACTCTTGCCACGCTTTTCCAGGATTGACCATGGAGAAGTTGAAAGCTGACATCTTTGATGGTCCTCCACTCTGTCAGCTCATCAGAGATCCAGAGTTTGAAAACTCTGTGAATGAAGTGGAACTGGAAGTGTGGAAGGCTTTTGTTCTTGTCGTGAAGAACTTTATTGGCAAAAAGAAGGCCAAGAACTATGCAGAACTTGTTACCAATATGCTGACTGATTTCAGAAACCTCGGATGCAACATGAGCATCAAAAGGCATTATGTACTTATTCTCACATGTGGATCGGTTTCCTGAGAATCTGGGATCAATGAGCGATGAGCAGGGGGAGAGATTCCATCAGGACATGAAAGAGATGGAGACCAGGTATCAGGGATGCTGGGATGCAGTCATTATGCTGATTACTGTTGGACTCTGAAGAGAGACATCCCTACCGCTGAGCATTCTAGGAGTTCGAAGAAACAGAAGTTCATGCCCTGAATTTTAAACAATGATGACCTAATATCCAATTTACATGTACTTACCTTTATCAATGTCTACTATTCAATGTACACTTATCAATTTTTGTAACATTTAATTAATTAATTGTTTTAGAAAATTATTTTTTAATCTTAAAAACCTATTTCAGGTGAGAAATATTAACAAAAATCAACCGAAAATGTCACAACAATGTAATCGATTTAGTTAGAAGATTGGATTTTTTTAAAAATCGACTTAGCACAAAAACCTGACCTGATCGAGAAAAGGGTGTCATTTTCGGATTCAGCGGTGCAAATTTGTCCTAAATCAGTTGAAAAAACTTAGACAACTTACTTTTTTTTTTTTATTGTAACCCAGTGTTATCATATGAGGGTATGTATAACAACACGAGTTACCTCCAGATTACTTCCATGCCAAACCATACCCTCAAAATAACCTGACAGAAAATGAACCTTCACCTATTTTTTCTAGGATAACACGTGTTACCCACAAACAGGTTCATTCAATCTCTATACAAATCTAAATAAGCCACGCCCCCTTCTTCAGCATTGTAGATTGTGTATAAGTTATCGTACGCAGTCTCAGATGTAGTACTCAACACCTTCCCAAGGAGCTGATTATAAGATCTAGTAATAACATTCATTGTGTGATGTAAGAGCACTCTAATATTAGTTCATCACCAGTTATTTTTGTACTTTATAATTTCCCCTTATACCTCCAAACTCAAGAATGTTTTATTTATGGAAACAATTCCAAAATTGAAGAGAAGTTACTATCATAAAATAAGAGTAAGAATAATAAAAAGAATGGTTGAAAATGCTTATATCACATTTAATTATAATTCATTTTCAGCAACTATCAAATAAATTCATGAATAAAGTAAAGATTCTCAGATTAAAAGTTATCTTGATGAGCATGGTAAATTCAAATTTTATGCAAAGTACAGTATTAGGTAAAGAATTTTTTGTGAAAAGATTTGTGAGGCCATGGAATTGTGTGTTTGTGTGGCATGCTCTGCCATCTCTCCTTTGTCTGTGAGCTGCGGTCCTCCCTACTCATGGTTTTAAGCACTTGTTTAGTTAAAAAGCACCTTCACATGCACTTAACAGTTAAAAGTGTTATTTAACTTTTCAGTGATAAACTACTACAAAGTATCCTGTTATTCTACTATTCACCACAGCCACAACACTCTTCAGCCAACCAGAAAACTTCAACCATGTTGAGTTCAGTTACAAAGCCACACTCAGCACCTACCAAGCATAATGGTACCTAACAGTTGTGGACCAAGACTCTGAAGGGAGCACAGTCGATGGTACAATCGAGCAGTGTTCTTGCACCCTAATTAAAAAAATATATAAATTTGTGTTTGGTCTAACTTAATTGTGTATGTCTTTTTGTGCTGAGATGATACTGACTAATTACATAATCTGTTATTAGTGAAAAAACACGGTAGAATATCATTAAAAACATGCTGTTGCAGTTGTGTCACTTAATTTCTATGAATTGAAAATCTAGCATAGAATGTATATCTTCAAATAAAAGTAGGAAATGCTTTTTTTGTGTGTGTGTGTCATTCACCATGGTCTGATCACACATGGGTTAGTGACTGCCACCCAGCACCCTTCCTGAAATAGCTTGGAGCTCAAGTGATGGATCTTTGGGTATGGCTGGAGCCTCAGATCACACCCACATCACCACACACTACATCCGGGAGGCGGGACACAATCACTGACAGACACTTAGCACCGATTCACTGCTGGGTGGACAGGAGGCACATATTAAAAGAGGCTCCCCATCCATTTCCACTCTGCCCGGGAGTCAAATCTGTGATCTCACAGTTGTGAGCTTAGTGTGTGTGTGCATGTGTGTGTGTGTGCGTATATTTACCTAGTTGTGACATACGGGAAGAGAGCTATGCTTGCACTGTCCCGTCTCCGTATCCACTCTTATCCAACTTTTCCTTAAAATCATGAATTAACCTGTGTGTGTGTGTGTGTGTGTGTGTGTGTATTTACCTAGTTTTTTTTATTTTTTTTTATTAATGTTTACTTTTTTATGCCCTTGAGCTGTCTCCTTTGCTGTAAAAAAAAAAAAAAAAAAAAAAGTTGTAATTTTACAGGGCCTGGGCTTACGCTCATGTGGTCCCGTCTCCGTATCTATAATTATCCAACTTTTCCTTGAAGCTCTGCACACTCTTCGCCGATACTATTTCTTCACTTAGTCTGTTCCAAACCTCTATGTTTCTTTGTGGGAAGCTATATTTCTATGTCTCTTGAGCATCTTCCCTTCCTCAACTTTTTACTATGTCCTGTGTGTGTGTGTGTATTTATCTAGTTATATTTATCTTGTAGTTTCAAGGCTTTGAGTTATGCTCCTCCGTATTCTTTATAACTGATTTTTTCATAATTAATGCTGTTCATATTTCTAAGCAACAGTGTCCTTTTTCATTACACACACACACACAATATATATATATATATATATATATATATATATATATAACTATATATATATATATATATATATATATATATATATATATATATATATATATATATATATATATATATATATATATATATATATATATATATATATATATATATATATATATATATATATATATATATATATATATATATATATATATATATATATATATATATATATATATATATATATATATATATATATATATATATATATATATATATATATATATATATATATATATATATATATATATATATTTATATATATATATATATATATATATATACACACACACACACACACACACACACACACACAGTAATCCCTTGCCATATCGCGGTTCACTTATCGCGGCCTCGCTGTATCGCGGATTTTAAAATTGTAAATATTTAGTTTCGTATCGCGGATTTTTCGCTATATCGCAGAATTTTGCGGTATAGAGGTATTTTAATATATTTATTATTTTACTTATTTTGCAGTAAAAGAAGCATTTTCTAGCCTAAAAAAATTGTAAACAATATAAAAAAATTAAGAAAGCATTAATAAGAACATATTACAATAATATTAAATTGAAATAAAATATGTAGCGCACTGCAGATGAGTAGACAAAGACTCGCACGTATGTAAAATGCAGCTACGGACACTTCCGTTTGAGCTAGTTTGCCCAAGTGTGATCGTACACGGCACACTATTGGCTGATGGATGGAAGGCGACCAACCAGAGCACTGTGTTCCATATCCTGGGTGCTGATAGGCTCAGCGACCGTAGCATTTGTTGGTTCATCAGTGGTTAGCTCGAAGACAAATGGAGAGTGTGTTACAGCTTGCTACCGTTAAATGCTCGAGAAGTTGGCAGTGACGACCCAGACAGGATGAGGCAATGACTACACTTGAATAAGACTAAAGACCCAAACTTGCTCAAAATGATTACTCCAAGCTTATCTAGTTTCGTGGAGCTCTTTGCGGTACTGGAATAAACACGTGGAGAGCTACTGAACCGAACAGCCGAAACGCTCTTCTTCTTGTGACCACAACTTACCGACCACACGAGTAACCGACAAGTTGGTGACTGAGTTTCTGACTAGAATTTCGATGAGTTTCCTGTGAAATGTAGCCGACTTTGAATCTCTCGAGAAACTAGTGGTTGGGTGACCTTGTTCACACGGGCTGAGGCGAGATTCACAGAGATATGCGTGCTTATATAAATAATATATATAAAATATAATATATAAATTATATAAATAATAAAATAAATATCAGGTCGCTACTTCGCGGATTTTTGCCTATCGCAGGGGGTTCTGGAACCTAACCCCCACGATAAACGAGGGATTACTGTATATGCTTTACTTTCCTGGCCTGTGAACCTCACACTGCCATCTTGCATTTCAAGGTGTGCCAAAATGGTGGCATTAGCCAAGCTGTTTGGCAAACCACCCCAGGTGAAGCCTTCCCAGAAGCATTTAAGAAAATGTATTTCTCTTCTTTTTCTTAGGTCAAAAAAGTAGTCAGGAGCCTGATTCCCTTCTATTTCCATGTAATCCCATCCACCTCCGTGATCTAGTAGTTAGCATGCCTAGCTACGAGTCAGTGGGTCTGGGTTTCAAACCCCAACCTGTGCAGACAGCACCCAGCACACCAGCTGGTTATCTTCTCTTTTGGATATCTAGCAAAACATGGGGAAGGTAAACTGTGGTAAGCCAGATGTTGAACTTGCCCTGTGTCCTGGGGTAATAGGATCTCACTCACCACAGGCTCAAGGGAAAGAGATGGGACAGAGATGAGCACAGAGGTCATGTGCAGCTACAGTGAATGCCCCTAACTTTACCTTTAACTATATAAAAGTAATAATGGTTTGGTACCTCCCCATGAGCCAAACCTGTATACATGTCTGGAATATGTCACTGGCCCAGTCATGCAGCTGAGCCTTATCACCATCATCATTGTCATCACTTTCATCATTTTCACGGTGATTTTCCGACTCAACACAAACTCCCACAGTAGCCATCATGAACCCCTCAAAGTTATTAGCCAGCACTGGGTCCCTCAGGGAATGAAAGTTGAGTGTCTGTGTCCTTCAGTTTGTTTCATCTCCGTGTTTTTAGTGTAAAATCTTAGTCTTGTTATGGCATGGCAAGTTTCTTCTCCTTAAAATGTATCTGACTCAACTTGCTGAATCTCCTCTTTAAAATTGTCAGGACCTGCCAAGATTTGGGGGAGGTCACCTATTGACATGTCCTTATTTTGCTCTTCATCAGGTATCATTCATGCCTGCGCTTTTTCTATCTCATATGCAGAAGCAATGACCTCCAGATATGATAACATGGTTGATACAGAATGCTTGATGGAACAGCAAAGGCTGGTGGACAAAGATAAACGGTGGTAAGGGTGAGCGTCATCAGAGCAGTCGGTCGCATATTAAAAATAGTGACAAGAACATAACATGATAATGTCATTTCAAAACTTCAAGCTTAGCCAGCCTCAAAAGCCATTGTATTCCCCATATATAAAATTTTACTTCTTATGCAAAAAATTAACTTCCCGTAGATTCTCCTATATCACTAGATTCACAAAATAAATGGTTATAAGGTAATTATTGAAATAATATATTGTGGGAATAATGTCAATTTGTTTGTTCCTGGAAACAAACAGAATGACAAAGATTCAATACTTTCTTTAAGCATTTTATATGCTACACTTAAAATTGTCTTTTCATGAGCTTTCCATTGGTGGTATTAATATTTCCTGTGTAAATCAGTTTTAGAGAAAATCAACGAGACACAAGTTGGTAACAAATTACCTTGAAAAATTGCCTTACAAATCTGCCTCCCAGAAGGGCTTTGGCAACACCATGAGATTGGTCAGCCTGCAGTGACAAACAATTGAATATATTTCTTTCATTTGTTTTGGAGAACTCATGTCTCACTATGATGCTGCAAAATTTAATGAACTTGATTCAGGAACTGTTTTACTCTTTGTGTGTCAGGCAAACTTTCACTTGATGACAATTTCGGAAAAAAAGGCATCATGGGCACAAGAGGGTCAAAAAGTTGAACTTTGAGGCTGTAGGATTTTCATAATGGTTGCACCACAACTACCTCAGTTAAGCTGCTCATGTACCCATGAAAAAAGATGCAAATGTCTACCTGCATTTGTTCTCTGGCACTGCTGCATTAGTACATAAATGCCACCAAAAATGCATGTAAACCTATAGGTGGGGACGCAAAGTGTTGGCTGGTTTAGATGTGTTTAACACATTACTGCCTGCACATGACTGATGCCCCAGTGCCTGCAACACCCCGCTGATGCTCCTAAAGCCTTGTGGCACCCTGCTGGACAAGGTCTAACTAACTGCATATTCATTCATAAAGAAACTCAGCACATTGCAGAGTAAGTAAAATCTCCAAACTTTCATAGTCACCACTCCCATGTATCATCCTTATATTGAAGAATTAAACTGAAGACAATGAATGACATATGAACACAAGCCTCACTCCACTTGCCAAATCCTATCTCAAGATGTTTTTTCTGGCAATATCTTTTTAAACAAAACTGTCTACAACATAAACTAAATGAAAACCCTAAGAAACAATTTATTATTAGTATCTACATCATAGGTTTCTGAGAGCTCATGCAAAGATGATTAAAGTCACACTCACCAGTATCCCGACCACGGTTGGAGTGGTGGGTGTCCATCATGGCATCAGCCAAGTCATGTCGCAGCTGAGTCATAATTGTCTCAGGATCAAAACTGTCAGAGTCTCCGCTGTATCGTTCCATCAGGCGTGGAGACTGGTCATGGCTGCCGGCTGAGAATGATAAAAAGCTGATAGAGAAAAGAGATGATAAATATACAGTCATACCTCGGTTTATGAGTTTAATTCGTTCTGGAATTTTGCTTGCACACCAAAACACTCGTAAACCAAAACGAATTTCCCCACTGAAATTAATGTAAATCCCATTAATGCGTCCCATATCTCAAAAAAAATATTTATATAAAAATCATTTTAAATGTGATTTTATCCAAAATTAAAGTGATTTTACTAATTAATAGCTATAATAAATAATATAATACACAAATCAACTTGTTACGGTTGTTATGGAGACTCCCGTAACCGCTTATTATGCCCGATGTGTAGGCTTCGCACCAAGGTTAAAAAGTCGCAGTTCCCCTATTGTCGAGGCACTAGAACTACATTCGACCACCAACATGAAGCTAACCCAACGTATCGTCTGAGATGGAGGGTGAACGGGAGTCACAGTCACGTCCAGGTCATACAAGCCGCCGAGGCTCGCACCCTGTTCCTGTTGCGCCGCCATTCCTATTAGTTCGGTATTTGGCTGCCTGAATGGTTAAGCTGATAAAATTCAGTATTTTAAAACTGTAGTGAGAGCATTTTTCGGTGAACCACAAAACCAGTTCATAAAATTAACTTTGTCAAGTGTTGTCCTAAAATACGTGTAAAATACGCGACATAACATCCCTCCCCTCTTCCTTCTGCCTTCACCAGCAGCGACTGTCATGCTAGAGAAATTTTAGGGTTGCCACCCATCCCTTAAAAATATGGATTCGTTCTGTATTAGAGAATGGGATGTTACGTTCCTTATTTTTTTAGCTCAAGGTGGCAGCCCTAAGTGAGACTATTCCCATTGTTTTCTTCTTTGAGCACCCTCGTCTTGGGGCGAACAAAGGGAACCCACACTCACGTCTTCAACTTGAACAAAAAAACACGCCAGTCCTCGTCGAAAGACCGACTTGGTCGGCTAGACTGATGTCAGCTGATAGAGTCGGTCTATCGGCATCCTCTCCTTCCCTTCCTTTCATGAGCCGTCACCCAGCAAGGGTCTGTGGTCCTTCCTCGGAGGGACGTACGCGTTTGACCCTCCATATAGCCCATGTCCCCACCCTTGAAGTGGGGGGGTGGGGGTGGGGGAAATGACTTGTACAAACAGGATGCTTGTATACTAAGTCACCGCTCGTAAACCAAGACATGTTTTGTGATTTTTTTTTTTTGCTCGTAAATCAAAACACTCATTAACTAAGGCACTCGTAAACAGAGGTTTTACTGTATGTTATTAGAAATATAAATTTTGAGTTGAAAACCAGATATCTGTATTACAATGAAATTGTGCTCTTTTCAAAGTTAGTTCTTTCTGAAAAATACTATCCCATCTTCCTACATATGTGATGAAGACCTTAAAAGTGATGATTCCTTATTGTCAAATAGTTGAATGATAGTAGAGATATGGAAGGGAAAGGGCATCAAATCAAGAAAAAAAACTTAATTGTCAAAGTAACTAGTAAATTTTGATCCTGTTTATAAGAATCCCTTTTACTTTCAAATCATCAGCTGAGAAATAACTTACTTAGTGATCCAGCTTCAATGAGAACAGGAACATTGGCTCCTCCTGTTCCAGGCATGTTTACAGGAGAGGAGCGAGGAGGAAGACCTGAAGGGCAAACTGGAACAGGGGTGCCCTCATAGCCTCCTTGAACCCCAACTCCCCCAAACCCGGCTCCTGTCCCAGGGATTGACTTGAAAGTGAACTGTGGCCCCATCCACAGGCGGCGGTGGGGGCCAGCATGGGTGTGAATTTCCACCTGAAATATATAACATATGGTACTTTTATCAACAACTGAGTTACTGCAACTTCTACACAAGGACAAAATTAAAGGACAAAACCCACTGACAAAATAAGAAAGAAAGAAAGAAACAACTCATGGAGTACTATGTATTTTCACACAGGTATTGACTGAGCAGCACATCATATAAAAAGGGTTTTCATTACCATATTATTATAAAAAGAAATATGCATTAATAAGTCATTCACAGCGGCATGATACACAAGCACCTGGAGCACTGAAAACAAAAGAGTCTGATGCTACTCACCACCACCCACACCCTCCTTTGCTTATACTTACTAGCTGCCAAACTGCATGTAGCTTTGTTCATTACCTCATATTGGCAGGAAGGGTGAAAGGGTAACACTTCAATCTATCCTGACACAGGCCCACAGGGTAACTGGATACATTTTAATCTATGCTATCCCAGGCCCTGATGATATTTTAAGGACATACTAAGGGTGGTGAAAGAGGAGTAACTTCTACTTTCTTTTGACCTCTGTGCTGGTGGGTGACTATGCTATCATGAGGTCGGTCAGATTCCCCTTCAGGTGGAAGTGTTGGTGTGTTTGCTGGACTTAAAAATGTCATCAGAGTCTGGGTTGGGTCAGCTTAAAATGTAAATGTAGGTACTGTGCCCTAGCCCTGCAGTCAAGAGCAGAGAATGCCAGAATACTTATATTTAACTTAAATCTAGATAACTGAGGCGGCTGAAAAAGAGGTGGAGCTCTGATAAGGAAAGAATGATAAAAATGATATAAATATAATGATGTAAAGGAGGCAACACATAAATCTAAAATCTAAATCAGAGCAAAAAATAAATCTGAAAATTATTTTTGTTGATGATACTTATGATTTGTGAAGGTATCAAGCAGGTTTTTCTAGACCCACCTGTGCCATCCACCGTTCCTCAGGGTCATCGTGGTCTAGGGAGTGGGTGGGTGAGAGGGAACGAGGTCGAGTAGGAGACAGAGGCGCCAATAATGGAGACGTCAGATCTAGAGGTGGACGCAACTCTCCGCTAGTTGACTCTCGTCCCAATGCCCACTGAGCACTTGCATGAACCTTGAAGACATATTTCACGTATATCAAAGACTTTTTGCCACAGCAGATTTCTATGTAAATATATCAAGAGGCAAGTGAGTAATAAAATGAATGTAGGAGTTGAGGGATCTTTCATGAGAGGTTTAAAACAACTCCTGTAGCTATTTAGGCTTTTGATTCTAAGGTCTGTAGCATGAATGGGTTTATGAAATTCAGGTAATTTATTCTTATAACAAAGCTTTAACTTTTAAGCTCATTTGTTATGTTTTTATGAGACACTTACATAAAGTTCAATGGGAGAGTCTTCAGTGACTTTGTCTTGTGGTATTCCTGATGCAGGCTGAGGTTCCAGTTGATATTCTAAAAGGTTCCCATGACAAGCCATCACAAACAAAGAGTCCATCGTGCGACGCTGCTTCTCCCTGGGCACTGTGGGGGAGCCAGCCAGCCAGCCCCGGGGACTTCCAAACACAGATGCCACCTAGAGTAATTATGATTGTTACTTCCCTAGACTTGTATGGCCACAGTGGATCATAGTCCTCCGATGAATATCACAACCCCAGGAAGGTGGGTTTAACAATGTTGAAATCAATGAAGTGACAGAAATATTCCAAGTACTAATGTTAAGTCATGTCACCTGTTAGTTAAAGTCTTCATGTGACAACATTGTCCTATGAGCAACTCTGTCACTCTCCTCACAGATTTCAGCATTGTGGAATCAACGACATATTTGCAACATAAGAGAACAATGACTAACAGTGACTAACAGCTAATGCTGTTAACAAGAGTTTTCATGGAAGAGCAAAACATCTCTGGTCAAGAAATTTGTCTTGGCAGGGTTGTGATTGCACTATAAAAATCAATATCAAGAGCTTATGATAATTCACTTCCCAGGGCTGACTTAAAATATTAAAGGTATGTAATTTCTTAAAACTTTTATATAATTTCCACACTCAATTTCAGATTATCAGGGAATGAAAAAACTCTAGCTAGTAATGAGGCTCACCTTGATGATGTCATCCCCACTTGGGGACCTTGGGGATTTAGTAGTTGGTGGACTTCTGCTGGGGGACGGCCCTGTGCTCATGGTGCCTGTGAGAGAGTCAATAAGCATGTGCATGTTTTTAAGTAGAGGAGCATCTGCCAATTAATGGAAAGAAGTGGTAAATAAAGAAAAATGAAAAATAAAATAAAATTATATAAAAAAAAAGCCTAATCACTTCATTATCAAGAGACAATCCCTGAGATATAATGATTATTAAGGAGTTCAAAAGCAGTGTAAGCTTATACACACACATATAGAAAAAAACCTTACCAATCAAATTCTGCAGCAAAGGCTGTCTCAGTTGGACCAGGGGTTTGACAACTGTTGGTGTTGGGTATGGTGGGTACCGCGGATTGGGATAGGCCATGTTTGGGCTCACTTCAAATGCAAATTTTGAGGAACTTGGAGATGCAGACAGCACAGGGGAATTTCGGCCTGAAGAGGGTGTGTCATCTAGCCCAGCACTGCGATGAAAGCGACTTAACCTGTAAAAAGAAATTGCCTCTGTTATGCTATACATTCTAATTGAAGCCCAAAGGATAGGTGTAAAGTTATTTTCATTGCATTGTTATGATCATAATGTCAGAAAATATAAAATACAAAAAATCCATTAATCTGAATTACACTTGTCCAAAAATCCTAACAGTCTGAATTTTGAAGCCAAGAAATTGTAATACAAAAAAACTGAGTCAGAATTTTTAAAAGCAGAAAATTATGATCTGAAAGTAAGACCAAGAAGGTGGTGCCCACAGGATTCACTCTGCAATTTCAGCAGTTGACTGCAGATTTGCTTGAGCAGCATCTGTAGGATGTCTCCTTAGTATGATATTAATCAACAAGTATGGAGAATAGATAGCTTCACAGCGCTTTACCTCACCCTGCGGCAAATTTCTGTACATGGTTCCAAGACTATGTCAAGGAGTCATTGAATGCCCTAATTTGTGACTCAGAGAATACAATTATTTGTAGTCTGACTGGGTTGTGGAAACAAACTGTTTTCTCAGAGAACAAAAAGCATGCTAGTCGAAAACAAAAAAATCTTATCATGTGCAAATAGCTACTGTATTTGATGGCTTATAAGATGCACTTTTTTTTTTTTAAATGTCCCTGAAAATCAACCTGCATCTTATCAGGTCAAGGTTCATCTTTGGGTCACTGGTTAGTGAAGTTTTAGTGCAGCAATGGCACTTAAATTAAACTGAAAACCTCTACGCAAACGTAAACAAGGTGGTGATCGTATTTACAGCAATAACGGCAACTCTTTTCTAAAGTAACAATGTATAACAGCAGTACTTACCACTACTTCATATAAAATGACACCAGTCAGGAAGAAAATTAAATGTCTTAATGCTTGTACCTAAACAAACTAGTGGACGGTTGTATACCAAACCTGACAATAGCACAAGACACGTTATGTTTCCTTAGTAAACAGGGATCATTGAGGTGAGACAGACCTTCATAAAACTGTTCAACTTTGTTTGATTGATAAACACAAACAATATATGGATAATATTGACGAGATATTGAGAAGATAGGTTATTATTCGATATTTACAAGTGCCTGTTTCTCCATTTTGTGCTTATCTTTTAACATTCTTACTTTACATACGTGGTCAACAAACATTGAAGCACATTCATGTTTGAAATTTCACACTTCTTTATGTTTTAAAAATGTACTAGAATATTAAAACAACTAGACTTATGATGTAGAATAATAATAAAGAAATATGATGCACAAACTTTATACCCGTTACCCCTCTGAATGTTGCTGTCCCCGCCATGTTTGCTTACATCTCAAAGCAGTACCCTTGAGTCTATAAGAAGGATCAATTCTGGTAGGCCCCAGAATATATTAAGGATTTTAAATGTAAAGTATTGGGATTTGATAAGGATCTGGATACATGTGAAACTTTAATAATGACCTGATAGCAGGGAGGGCTACGAATGTTCGGCGAAAAAGCTTCACTTGACACTCGTGGTTCAAACCCGTTATTATATTTTTTTCAAATGCATGCAGAAATTGGGGAGGTGCGTCTTATAAGCCATCAAATACGATAATTATATTACTTGAAATATCAGTTCACTTCTTACCGATTAACTACACAACTTGATGTGTGTGTACGGACTCCAATAACACCTCCATAAGGTGTTATTGGGAAAACATGTGTTGTCCCTCGGTGCGTTGAGACGGCCACCCAGCGTGAGTCCAAGGAGAAAGATATGTCCGTTACCTGGAAAAAATATTTTGAGGGTTAAACACAACGAAGCAACTTTAAACCTCATGGACACTCAGCATGGCTGCAACTCAAAATCTCTCATACAGACCAACTTCAAACATGTGAAATGTGGAATGTACAAATTTTTATCACCATCTCACTCAGCTGGATCCTGACCTCACCCTGTCCTTCCTTTTTCCCCTCTCCTCTCTTACTGTCACTCACACGTCTATGACAACGAGGCCACTGATTTCCCCCTTCAGCTCTACTCTGTCCTTCCCCCTCCAGTGGGTAGTTGGCAGTCACACTAATGAAGAATACTTGACAAAATATTTGTCATAGTCTACAGGTTAAAGAAAATTATTATTCAATTCAAAATTTAATGAGTATATCCATATAAAGAGTAGCGAAAAAAAAAAAAAATTAAGATACTGTTCACATTAGGAAGGTGCAAAGCTCAAGGATGAGCTGGAGTCATGTGCAATGAGGACATGGGAGGGGTGGAGGAATGCAGTTAGTAGGTTAAAAAGAGTAGGTAACCTGAAGAGAAACAAAAGGCAGCAAGAGAGGGAACAGTACAACAGAATTTAGGAGGTAGGGGAAAGTCAGTAAGAGGGAGATGATGATGAGGCAAAAAGTCTTATTTTGCTTTATTTAAAAGAAGTATGTGTTGCATGCATATTCCATTCTTACTTTACATACAGAATTTATCACAAGAACAAAAATTTAGCTCACCTTAGCAGTTGTGTCACCTCGGTGAAGTGTGTACAGGTGATGAACTGCAGATTGTGCAGAAGACAGAGGATGAGGTTGCAAGCGAAACAAATGGAAGCTGTGGCCTTGCTTGTCTGCTGTAAGAAGAAGCATGCCTGTAGGGTCAAAGCTGAGAGCCACAACAGGAGCAGCATGATGGGCAGCAAAGTGAGCTATGATGCCACTAATGTTGCTGGTTGTCAGGCTCAGCTCTCCACATCCAACCATCTGTGGAAAAATTATCTTTAAAATGGGTGAATTGTGCACCAAGAGATTATAAAAAAAAAAAAAAGTAAATCTCACCCAGTACTAGATTGGAAGACTGCTTACTGGGGTGCCACCCAAACCAAGAAGTTAATAAATAATGGGAAGCCACTCATTATATGCAATGTCATACAAAGCTCTGTAACTCTGCTACAAGGGTATTGTACTGACACAACCAAGTTGCACTGATAAGGTTGAAGATCATTGCTCTGCATCATCAAATAAACACCATTCCTAGACACTGCCAGGCTACTTCTTTTGCTAAGTCATAGTTTAGCTTTTGGGGCAGGAAACTACACCCACCCTTCATTACTCTTTAACCTTTGCTTGGCTGGGGCTTGGTTACAGGGTCAGAAAGTTCCCTTATATTCTCCTCACATAAAAAAGGCAGATAAATTATCAACATCACAACTGTGCATTGGTGGAAATCAATGTTCTTAAAAAGACAGCTCTCAAGATCATGGATTAAAGAAGAGAATGCTTACCCAAAGACCCTGGGAATCTAAATTTTCTGATTGATTTTCTCATTACAACTAATTTAGGGGTGGTACGATAGTAATAGCTGTGACATGAAAAGCACCAGCAAAACTAAAAAAAGTAACTATGGCTAAAGAGTGATGTAAAAGAATAGGTACACATTTCCTTGCCACTTGGCTAAACATATCCCTCCAGGTATCTCAAAGGCCAAAGAACACTGCTTTCAGTCTTTTTACAACCTGGGAACCTATCAACTCAGTCAATATTCTAAAACAAGCTTCTTATTAGTTGTGAAAATCAAGCAACAGTACCTGCGTGTCAATGACAGTGACAATGCCTGGTGTTGGGAGGCTGCTGGAAGTTGCCTGTTGTGCTGGTGAGCCTCCCCGCTGGCCCATCAGGTTGGAGGCAACACTCTCACTCAGTTCCTTCAGACCCTGTTACAAGTGGGTATTGTTTACCAATATGCAGGCATGAAGGTATAGACAGTAACAATCTTTTATAAAAGTTTCTTGCCAAATGCTACCGAATATTCTTAAATATATATGTTAACAATACCGAGATCTGATTTATATGAGACTTTTGAAAAGATTGATGTACCCTTTATTTCAAACACAAAACAAATCAGATGGTTAGTGAAGGCAAACATATAGTTTACAAGCAAATTACCTTTATAAGCTAAAGACTTGATTTCATCAACTATAATACAACAATCAGCTTTGAAATCTGACGGGTGGATATAAGAATACAGAATTCTGAGCTTCAACTTCAACCTGTTTCATTGTATCAAATATGATTTGTGTCATTATCAACATCTGTCCTACAGAAAAGTGGGTGATGTAGACAGAGCAGCCCATACAGACTCACCATGACATCTCAAGGCCTATCCTTGATCATCCTACTATCATCATACTATAATCTTTATATTTTAAATGGTTCCAACCTTTCAAACTTCCACTCAGGTGGACAATATGTGCTGCTGTGTTCAGCCCAAGAGACCATACATCATGTTATCAATACATGCCTGCTCAGTATACACAAATTTTTGTATATGCAAGGAAACTGTTTCTACCAAGTATTCAAAATGTGCTTGACAAAATTTGAAATATGTAAGCAGGATACATAATGGTGCACTGAAGTGAGTGCAATGCCATACATCACACTTGTATTTTTGGCACAACTTGTGTAAAGCTAAAGTTGGTGATATTGTTCCAGAATTATACCCATATCACTCCAGTGTTTGGAACTACTCTCTTCCAATAGATTTTAATGTACTACTCATCCCTCTGATAACTAGTTCCATTGATAATTACTCACTTGAAATATCTTTGAACATATACAGGTGATACCCACTTTCTAAATGGGTTATGTTCCTGAAATCAATTTGATAAGCAAAATTTCAATGTGGAAACCCATATTATGTAAACATGGGTTAAACGGAGTTTGGTTGGATATAACATGGAGAGAAACAAAGCAAGCACCATGGATAAGAGAACAAACAAAGGTTGAAGATGCTTTGATGACTATCCAGAATATGAAATAGACTTGGACAGGTCATATCATGCACAGAATTGATAACCGATGTACAATTAAAGTAATAGAGTGGACACTCAAAAACTGTAGAAGTCAGGGCAGACAGAGGACCAGGTGGAGAGATGAAGAGATGAAATTATAGCATTTGCAGGAGCAGAGTGGAGTGCACTAACATCAAATTGAGAAAGGTGGAGAATGTTGGGAGAGGCTGTTGTCCTGCGGTGAACTAGTAATGACTGAAGATGATGATGATGATGATGACGATGATGAACCCCAACTTATACCCCCCTCCTCCACATTAAACCCTTTTATATTCAGTCTGAAACAATATTTGTGTATTTTATGATTCCCTAACCCTTAATTTGCAACTACATGCAACTGGCCACTAGGCAAGGGCTCACTAAGGTTGTCAAGCAGCTCTTGTACATCAAGGCTACCATAATATCATATCTTATTGCTCCAAGGTTACAAACCTGTACATCATGTTACTGTACTAACATGGTCAGCAATCATAACAATATAAATCAATCAATAGGGGCATACGCCGGGGGGCGCGTCGCCTCAGTCAGTCAGCAATTTTTTTTATGATTTTCATGTGCAAAATTTCTACAGTGCACAAGTGTTTCAGTCCATCATGTCATTGTTTGAAGTTTTACAAGCAATATGACAAATTCTTTTTAAACAACTGTTATGTCAACTAAACTCATTCTCTGTACGTTCATAAATGATCATAAGTGGGTATCCTTGGGCATTTTTAAGAATGGTTTCATAAAGACATGGAATTTTAGTTCAGGTGGGTATTTATGTCACAATCTCTTGCATATATTAAGGGCCCCCTGCATGTATTTCTTTCAATTACAAAACAACTCTTCTTATAACCATTAAAGGTATGGTTGTAAGATTATGACAATCAGTGAAGCAAAATGAAGGGAAGTGAAAAGTCTCTGTGAGTTACAAACCTTGGTAAGAGACTTGACAGCATGAAAGGGAAGTGTACAATACCTTAATGCACAAGGTAAGCTTTACAGTAATATCACCGTTTATGTGCAAATAATACTGTCTGACTAGACCTACTCTACAAGCTTACTAACTTTAATACATTACTAGTATACTAGTAATATGTAGTGAAGCCATTCTAGGCATCATCTTGGACAAGATTTCCAAGTTATCTACCCATTTCTATATACAATAGCTTGGGTGATGTGAAACACTTCCTCTTCTATTCATCATTTCATACAGTGAATGGCAATAAAGTGTCTCAATTGTGAGCTAAACCATAAATAAGATGAAAATGGTAAATCTCTATAGTGACCTTAGCAAACACGACAACTGGTACACACCTTTGTGAGAGATTTAGCAGCATGTATTACTGTGGCTTTGTAAGACGTGGTTCCCTCAGAAACCATCCCACCGAAGGACTGGTGCAAGGGAATGAGCCGACGATCAGCGTATGCCAACCAGCGGTCACCCAATGCTATAGGATTGACACTGTAAAATATTAAGAATTAACAGCAACTGTGAAATGTTACCATGAGGAAAAACATAAATTAGAGTATAACTTAGAGGCAATGCTGAAAAGTTGAGAGAATTTAGACCTTAAAAATATGACAAATACATGACAGTTATAGAGAACAGAACTGAAAAAGAAAAGAGGCAGTAGCATGACAAAATGAAAAGAAAAAAATATATAGCCAGAAAACTGTCAAGCTAACACTAAATTAGTATCTAAAAAAATAATACATAAAAAAATAAATCATATTATATTTGTTTTCAGTTGCTGTTGCAAAAGCATGAAAGCTTTTGACAGTTAGGCACAAATCTTTGCTTTCTAAACTAGCCTCCAATGGCTTCAATCCCTCTCTGTAGTTTCATCTCCAGTTCCCTTTTTGGCTGATCTATTTCTTCTGTGGTAGACAGTCACTGTTCTCCCCCTGAACCTATTAACAGTGGTGTTCAGCAGGGTTCATTTCTATCTCCCACTCTATTCTTCACTGATGATATTTTTCAAAACAAACTTTTCTCTCCCCTCTTACAGTTTTGACTACTCTGCATTCCTCAACACTTTTCAACAAAACACCATCTCAGCAGGATTTATGTAACTCAAGGCTGGATGCTACAGAACACTTGAGCTCTGTCTGACCTCAATATGATATCTGAATGGGGCATAAGGAACCCATTGTCCTTCAAAGCTTCAAAACTTAATTCCTCCACCTGACAACTTTACACAGCCTTCAAGACATCTATCTCCTAGTTTTTGATAACACACAGCTGTCCCCTTCTTCTACACTAGACATTCTTGGTTCATCCTTAAATAAAAATCTCAACTGGATACTTTACAGCTCATCTCTTGCAAAATCAGCTTCCTGGAAGTTAGGCATTCTCTATCATCTCAACAAGTTATTTTTCCTCTCCCATATGCTAAGTATATATACTATACACTACAATACTATATAACGTACATTAACTATATATCTTGAACCATTTCTTCCCTTCTATTCCATGATCTTTAGTTTTACCTTCTTCCACAGGTTTTGGTGAGGTACTCTACCACACTAAAATCAAGATAAAAGCTGTCATAATTTTCATCCCTGTCTACTTCTACCAGCACTGTCATTAGAGGACAAAACATTGGCGGGGAATAACCAACCCTTAGTGAATGAATCAGCATTAAACTAGAAGTATGTGGTTATTCACCCTTGGTACAGCTGCTGAAACTTTTCAATTTATTCATTTTGTTATTGTAATCTTTCTTACTTCTGAACTACTTTGTAAGAAATAAGAGAGCTATTTACCTTGGTCCTGGACTAGGGTAACAGGTAGTGACAGTAAAGGTGTCATCCAACGTTGATGCATCAAACACTGCCAGCTTTTCCAGAAAGGTTATTACAACAATATTCTTGTTGGCTTGTATGTCATGAACTGGATGCTTGAATTTTATTATTTTTACCTGAAAAAGAAATACCATATAGAACATACTGCTATACAATGTGTTCTGAGACAATATTCACCAAAGACACAGTTTGGTTGTGTAAACTAAAGAAGCAAGGCTCTTTCAAATTGTTTGAGCTAAAAATCTGAAGTTAAACTAAGAGTGAAAATGGAAGGGACCCCATGTGCCACAAAACTATACAGAAGAGAAGTGTGAGAGATGTGATGACGTCAAATACGTAGAAAATACAAAACAGAACAAAAAAAGGTAAAGTTGGAGGCATATGCTATAACTGTGTATGGCCTCTGTGCTTATCTCTGTCATACTGGCCCTTGAGTCTGTGGTGGGAAGAACCAATTACCCCGGGCCAAGGGCCAGTGTGAAATTCTGAGTTCCTACAGTTTATCTTCCCCAGGTTTCCTCAGGTACCCATTAAATGACCAACATATAATGGAGGATGAACAGCCGGGTGAGCTGCACGCCGACTGCCTGGGCCAGGATTCGAACCCGGGCCTGAAGATGCGTAGTTAGGCACGCTAACCACTGCATGTGAATGATAGAAATTTTCCTTGTGAGGACTTTCCCATCACATAATGTTTCTGGAGAAAAAAAACATGACAAGAATTTTGGGTAGATTGATGAACTAATTGTTGGGGCAATGCTGGTTTTATCAGCTGTCATTTTTTTGCATTTGGCAACTGTTATTCCTCCTTTTTTTTCAGCATGGGTACCCTCTTTAAGTAGGATGTAGTATCCAGACTTGTAGTAATAATTACAGTTAAAAGAAAAAAAATCACCAAACAGAATTCAAGTTTGGGTGCCCCCATTCTTAACATAAACACAGAGACCAATGATTTGTTGGAATTTTTATTATTAATAATCTAACTAAGAATATGTTTGAATTATATAACCCTGAGCCCAAATTCACCCTAGTTGACAGTACAGAAACAAACAAGAACCAAAGGTGAGAGAAGAGTGTAAGGAAACAATAACTGGAAGAGTGAATTTCAAGACTTTTCCTTTTGTGACTACTCAAATGAGGGACACTGAGATGTCAAAAATGAAGGTAGATATGTAAGACAGACCTGAAAATTAAATATATTGGTATTTTATTACCTGTTCTCCTGTCTTTAAAGAGATGAAGGAAACTGAGCAGAAATGAGGTCCTGGTCCGGCTGTGTCACAGAGGGCAATTATGGGTCGCTTGAGGGAGTAGTGGTCAACCCTGCTAGCAGACGTCAGGGGTGTTGGCAGCACCTTTAGGACACGAACAGCCCCCTGCCGCCATGACAACACCTCCACTGCCTCCCCGTTGACAGGTATCACCCATGCCTGAAAGCCAATAATCATGAAAGCAATTGCAGCTACTGCCAAGTGTAGGGTTCATGTGTTCCTTAGAAACTTCCATGACATTGCTTCATAACTAAAATATTTTCTACATCATAAACCTGTCACATTTATTATTTACAAAGATTATTGTACACTATGGCATGAGACTTATAAAGTACTAGCACTCACCTGAACACCACAGGAATATCCAACTATCAGAAGGAGTGGAGGAGAGTTACCATTTACCTCGATTTTATCTCTGAATCGAGCCAAGTCATTTATATCACAGTAGTCAAAACGAACCCACAGTATAGTTTCCTTTCCTTCATAGTGTGAGGGATTGCTGTATGTCTGTGGAGTAACCTGCCAGAAGAAGATTCATGTCATAACCAGAAACAAGTTATTTTAGGATCATTAAAATTGATCCATATGAAACAGGAGTTTTATTTGTACAATTTCGTTCTTTCGATCAAGGTCACACTAATTCTTTGAATGATGTGATAAGGTTGCACAACTCACTTCATTGATGAATCCTGCAACATTCTCCACGAACGTCTTCTCAACTACAGGCTCTGGACGAACCTGCTGGCCTACTGCTGGCCGTGAGTGACGTCCACTTTCTCCAGACATTGCTAGTCAAGGAAATTTAATATAATTAATTTTACCATAATCAATTAAAAGAAACTAAAATAATTATCAATATACATAAAATTCAACAATACTCTAACTATTTGAAATCCAACTTCCAATAAGTACCTTATCAGCAAAAGCAGCATAGCTACTGCTTGAAAGATAAGCCATTGCTGTCATAGATAATATGGTGGCTATTTACCGAGGTGCAGCTCAGTGATTATGGAGTTATCGAGCAGACCAAAAAGCGATAGGCTACTGACTAAGAGCTGATAGGTTAGCTTCAACCAGGGTGATTCAGACCAGGTAGTTATGACTAAAGATGATGAGGATTCAGAAAAGTTTCTGTTAACTCCAAAAATACATTTAGTATGATTCTAGCCAGGAAAATAAAGAGTGAGGCTTAAGTACCTTTTGTGAGATACCTCTCTATCTTTGATAACTTGAGAACAAATGTGACTGAACAAGGGCTGTTTGGCATTAACCCCATCAACATGAGGACGCATATAGTGCGTCCTTGCATGCCCCGTACCATATCCGAGGACGTGCATACTGCATCCTGGCTCGCTTTAGCCAATATACGAGTTATTTCATCTCTATATTTATGCTTACATCTCAAAATTATCAATTAATTTATGTTTCTTTATGTGCACCATTTAATTCTGTATGTTTTCATATAAAATACATGATGATTATGTTGAATTTATGGCTGAAAACATTTTATATTCAATAGCGACATTTGAAATTTGGCGCGTGCAGCAATCTCGGATACGGTGCGGTGCGCTTTTTTGGCCCGGCCGTAGTGAAGGGGTTAAAAGAGAAAGTATATGGAATGTGCTGGGCACACACAGAGGGGTCTCTGACCTGAAACTGATAATTATTCCATGGGAAATCTTAAAAGTACATCCTCAGGTCATTCCAATGAGCTGAAGCATGATACATGAAGAACCTTTTCCTTGGTGAGTCAAGAGGCTGCATTGGAGCTATAGGACAGAATACTGAATAAGGTTTGTGTTCAGAGGAGCACAATGGATGATATAGTTCAACAGAATTTGCTGAAGGAACAAAGGTTAGGACTATGTCACAACAATGTGAAAGGGTACATATTCAGAAATGTTGGAACAGCATAATATTGAATAATGAATATATACGGTAGTCAAATAACAGTGGCTTTATTGTATCTTATTGTTATCTTGGATATTTTCTGCTGCTACATGATCAATCACTTTACAAATTAATATGGCTAATATACTGCTTGTCTGACAGGCTCCGTGGTGGCTTTGTGTGTGCTGGGCTGCGGTCCCTCCTAGAGGTGTAGCACTGTTGGGGTTGTTGCCTTGCCAGGTGAGGTAAACCTTGGTGGCTGTAAGTTACTACTTCAGTGGCAATAAGATACCATCTCTTCAGTTAAGGCAGTGCTCTGTTAATACATGAAAAGATCTGGGGGTCGAGGCGGCCAAGCCCGGGCCAAAGATGGCCAAAAGACCTTGACATAACTGCTTGTTCAGCAGAACACAGCACAGGCCTCCACAGAAAATGCTGCAATATATTCACTTGTTATTTCAAAGCTGTTTTATGGTGGAAAATATTTATGTGAAAAAAGTTAAACTTTAACTAGAAGTGAATATTGTGAGCCTCTACAATAGAGCCCTCAGGTCTGTTAAACTACATCCAAATAGTAGTGTTATGAGATGGACTTGTAGAGTTTGGATGAAATAAGTGAGCAAAGGTCACAGGGAAATCCTTTGGCAAGCCCTTCAAGGTGAAGTAGACACAACCCAGGTGAACGGAAGTGGAGACGCCCACAGAGCCCTAAACAACATAATCCACAGATTAGATGACCAGCATCGGGCGAACAATGCCCTTCAGGGAGCAAGCAGAGCCTCCTTCACCTTATATGTCTTCATACATGGAGCTGGCAGCTGCAGCAATTTGCGTCACACACAAAGAACCCCCCAACCTTCCTTGTACTGCGGACTTTCTCCGAACATCCCTTATTTTCTACACACCATAAAGCCAAAAAAACAAAACCACTCACTTCAACTCTCCTACACGACCGTTTTCATCATGCTGGAGGCGATGGAGCACCATAAATCAGCCCCAGTCTATTTACTGCGTCGCGCCGCGTCAGCTGATCTTTGTTTTGTTGTGGCGCTGCTGTGGCTCCTCACTCTTCTTCTTCTTCTTTTGACCTGTGTATCGCTTTGTATCTCTTCCCTCCTCTCTCTCTCTCTCTCTCTCTCTCTCTCTCTCTCTCTCTCTCTCTCTCTCTTCTTCTTCTTCTTCTCATTATTCTTTTGTATCACTTCCTTAGTCCTCTTCTCTCTTCTCCTCTCCTTTTTTTGACCTAGTACGTGTGTCGCTCGCCTCCTCTCATAATTGTCTCTTCTCGCTCGATCTCCATCTTCTCTCCTTCTCCTTCTCCTTTTGACCTGTATCGCTTTATATTAATTGATTCAGGAGACTATTGCAAGTAAAGCACAACGTACCCCCTCTCTCGATTCTTCTCTGTTCTCTCGATCTTCTCCGGCCACTCCTTTAATTCTTTTTCTCTTGACCCGTCGCTACATCGCTTTATATCAATTCAGACCATTAATTGCATCGCTAATGGAAATAAAGCTTTACCCACTTATTACGACCATTCCCGGCCACCGCGCACCCTTAATAATTTGGCCTTGGATCAATTAGTGAGGTACGCGATTATAGTGGAACTCTATTTTTCCTTGAGCTTCCCCTCATCAAAATGTTATGCACATGGGCAGACAGTATATATAGGGCTTTATCCTCTGATCTTTAATATAACTTGATTTTCGGCTTTCTCTGTACTCGTTCTAGCAGTTATATAAGATCAGTGGTTTTAACTCCTATTTCTGGGTGCGTACGTCATATTCCTGTACCGTAGACTTTCCTTACTCATTTATTATATCAGTATTGTTATCTGCAAATCGTCCGTTTCTTATATTTTCTCATTTATTTTCCCAATCGAACAGTTCGTCAAATTTAAGCGTCGTACCTAATTAGATTATAGACTATCTATTTGTCTATCTCTCTCTATATTTATCTATTTATATATATTTTTTTGGTATTTCGTTGGGGATATAGTACCAATTAAAGGGAGGAGTTACGGTATACATGCATATACATATCTATCTATAGGTATTTATCTATTCATATATCTATTTATCTACAACAATAAACTATCAATCAATCAATCTGTCTACAATACTTTATTTATTTGTCTGTCTATATATATCTACGTCGATCTACATTTATTACTTACCTATCTATATATCCATCTATATTTATCTCTATCTATCTATTAATCTATTCATTCATATATCTATCGATCTATCCATATATTGCCTCTACCTATTAATTTATCTAACAATCTCTCTACGAATATCTATTAATTATCTATCTATCTATTTATCTACTACATCTATCTAGTAACCTATCTATCTAACTGTATATATTACTATACCTATCTATCTACTTACTAACTCATTTATCTACCTATTTATCGGGTTCCTCAAGTTTTTCCTCCCGCTCGAACGCTCCTTCAGCCGCTGGAGGATGTAAACAAACAGCCTCGGCGTGCTGAACAAAATCTCCTTTATTTCCCGCTGTAGGTATTATTCTCATATTTTTACTCGGAGACTCAGTTAACAGAGTGCACATGGGTAGGTTTAAGGCTAGCGATTACAAATATCTACGCTTCTCTATAGTATATGATGCGCATGAGTTTGCACACCCCATATTTATACGGGTATTTTATCGTAATTTTTTGTAACATCTTTATAGTTGGCGGTTCATTTGATATATGATGAACTGTTAACCTTCGGAAATCAAATGCAAGCTGAAGGAAGCCATGTAGTGAGCTTGCGAATTTGCATTGTTAGTTGTTTGCCAATAGTTCAATATCGGTAATAGTAACGCTCCAGAGATGTATGCCTAGCTAGGGCAGTTGTTGAGAGACTCGTGTGAAGTATTGATGTCATTGTGGTAACTGTGTTAAGTATAATTTGAGATATTATTTACCAGACTGAGAAGTCAATTTCAGCCACACACTTTATTTATTTTATTTTTTATTTTTTTTATTACATGGAGATAGTTATCACTGAAAAACAGCTACAAGAGTATTGAAGCAAACTTGGTGAGATTAAGTCAGGATTTGTCTTTGGTCCCTCTTAGTTTTTGATGGAAGGTAATTTTCTATAATTTTTAGAATTTAAATCAAATCATCACATATAAAAAAATTTAGTGGTCAAATATTATTTTGAGGTAAACATAGAAAGTAAGGCACTCTTATAGCAGACCTAAATGGTTTATTTCAGAGACTTACTATTATTTCCAGGGTAAAGTATGATGCTTTTCTAATTGGACATAGTTCTGTTCACTGCAAAACAGCAGTAAATTACCACAGAAACTACTCTGTGTTGTTAGAGGATGAAAGCAAACACTTGTGATGATCAATAAGCTGTCTTGGCTCCTGGATGGGCTATCTCAACCTCAGGATACATAAACTAGCAAAACTCCACCTTAACCTAACTGATAGTAACCTATAGCTGCAAAATAAAAACCTGTTGCTACAAAATTAGAAACCTCAGATAAAGATCCAATTTAGGATCCTAGGTTTTCAATGGAAGGTAGTTTAATGCAAATTTGAGACAATCTTGAATCAGCACACAACCTAACCCCATGGCAACACATTACTTTTTAGATTGATACAAAGAGCAAGAATTACACTTTGTTCACAGTCGCGTAGCAAGGCCACCAACCCACACACTGCTTCTCAGTGTTTTCTTAAAATAATCTAATCATACATAAATCAAATGGATAGTAACCTGCCACTGCTGTAATAGTAACCTATTGCCACTTAAATAGTCACCTATTGCCACTAAAATGATAGTAACTTATTGACTTAAAGTAGGACTGAGAAATCAGACTCAGGCAGGAAGTCGCCCAAAGTGGCTGGAGACTTAATCAGAGATAATCGCAGTATTTTATATTTACCTGAATTTACTTTTGGATATTATTTAGCAAGTTTAAGTGATCTATTTCAGTGATAAAGACTATTCATTTATGGTGAAAGTATGATGCTTGTTCAAATAGATAATTGTTGTCACTTGAAACAGCTACAAAAGCACTACAGTGAATTTTACAATAAGTTTACATTTTAGGGGCAATAGGTCAATACTGCTAGGTTTAAGGCAGAGTCCTGTTAGTTTATTAATAGATTCAAGGTCAAGAAAGCACATCCAGGGTTACCTCCCTTTCTATTTCCTGTTGATATTTTCATGCTAGCTGCTTTTCTGAACTTGCTAACTGCATGCCTTCACCACTCCAGTGGCCCTACTGCACATGACTTTCTACTCTAATTCATCTCTTTGCTGTCCAAATCCCTCATGCAAGAGTTAACCAGCATCTTCATTCTTTCATCTCTTGTACTGGTGGAAAACTTTGGATCAGTCATTCTTCACCTGTATTTACTCCTTCCTAAGATAAACCTTTTCAAGGGAGTAGTATCATCAAGGCACGTCACAAACTGAATTTGACATACTGACTTTAATTTAATAAAAGGAAAGTTTTTCATTTTCAAAATGTGTTTTGAATATTACAAGCTGTGTGATCGTTTAATGTTCTTTGATACTATTGTTAATTTTTATTTTCCCCCTGAATTTTTAGTTGTTACTTCATAGCTTATTTGTTGTATTTCTTCTATTTTTTGTATTTTCCATGTTTGCCAGACAACCTGATGGCCCAGTTCCCTCTGGGAAAAGGAAGTACATCATCCTTGCAAGCTCCCCTTGGTCCCCTGTAAGGGGAGAGGACAAGACTGTGGAGAGGATTGTCCCATATATGCTGGGGGTGGGGAAGGAAGAGGCAAGATGCTCAGAATACAATTGATCCTTGATTTCATGGACTAATAGCAGAAAAGAAGCCCCAATTTTATGAATGGATATAAAACTATAATAATCAAACTAAATAACTAAAGCCTTTTAATCAGCTCCAACTTTTGACAGACACTCAAATGTACATATTTTTTAGCACTTCTTTGTTTTGAAGCCATTGGTGATCACAAGAAGGATTTGAAATATTAATTATTGATAAATATTGATGCAAAATGCACTATTTTCATGCTCATGGGCAGGCACAACAAAAACAATAGTGCCTCTTTGCAGAGCACCCTAGCTGGCTACTACAGCATGAATTATGGTAGATATCTGGAAAACCAATTAACTTGAATTTTGATCATCCAGAATTTTGTCGGAGAAATTTAAATTTCAGAAAACCGAGGTTCACGAAATCAAGGGGAAACTGTAGTGTGGAATGTTTGAAGAATGGAAGAGAAGGGATATGACTGACTCTTGGTGATATGAAGGTTAAATGTGTTGGGGATCACTTGAAGGGGGTAGTGATAGAGGAGTTCAGTGTAGGGACTGCGAGTTTGAATTTGGCAAACACTTTTTCACCACAGAAGGATCCACTGATATACATGGAAGAGGGCTAGGGGGGAAAAGCAGATGAGTATAATAGATTATATGTAACAAAAGAATAAAAGTTGAAGAGATAAAGGATATAAATAATACAAAAAGTTGCAAGGGCACTGTTACATTGACCATTATGCTATCCTTACAAAGGTATAAATTTTAGCTAAATATGAGTGGGGTAGGAGAGAGGGAGGTGTAGGGAAGAAGAAATGTGGTAGGTGAGAGCTGAGCCATGTAAAAGGAAACATACATGTAAAGCTGTTGATGCAATCCTCACCACCATTTGTGCACATAGAGCACTTCCACCCCTGTCACTAAACAAGGTCTTTTCATAGAAAACTTTATGATACAATACAGTCATACTGCTGTGCTCAGATTATGTAAAATACAAGTATATGCACTAGCCAAGGGAGGGATGGAGTGAGAAAGTTATTAGCCAAAAACATATCGCTCAGAGGGTAAAAAAGACAGAAAGAGCTTCCACAAGGAAAATGTTTTTACATTCTCATTCAGCTGGTTGAGATGGTGATGAAATCTTGCATTTTGTATGCTGAACTTCTCCTTTTTCTCATTTGAGAGCTGACCTCGCCCCGTCTTCCCTTCCGTTCCACCACTCCCCCTTGATACTTTTAAATAAATACCTTTCATTGCTGGCTGCTTTGTAACTTATTCTTATCTTAAGCAGAACTTTATAAGACAACGTGCCACTCATATCTCTATGATAGTGAGGCTGTTGACTGCCCCATATTGCCCCTCCCACTCCTTTTCTTTCCCTTTTGCCAAGTTGGAGGGAAATTACTGTTCACACCAAAGAAAATTCATGAGTTCAATCATAAGAGATGAGGAAGACATAGGAGGAATCCAACAACAAGCATGTAGAAACACATGCATTTTGCCCACTCGCTTTCCCAGCCATGTGATTCTTCTGCCATCAATTACACTGCTTTCAGATGCATCCTGATCACCTTCTTCAGCCAGAACACTGTTTACCACAATGGATTGTCACATATACATAAATTTTGCTAGAAATAGGTTTGACACTTAACTGAATATGCATGTGCTAAGTGTACATTATCTGTGAGTTCAGTCTTAGGCTGTATGAATATATTTTTCATCAGTTTAGAACTGTTAAGCAAAATTTTCAATGGGCTAAATTCTCTTGATTCCGTCAAAAGTTGGAAAGAATGGGTAGGGTGCATTTATGGAAGCTGGATTAAGAGAGGCTTCTGGAAATGAGTTGGCGAGGAAATATTATGTGGGTAAAGGTTGTATGCATGGAGAAGTACAGATGATGTTTATTTGATGGCCTCCCACTGGAGGGATGGACACACTAACTTTCATATGTTGTTTTTCTTGTACTTAATTTCATTTATTTGAATTTCAGGAATATTTGTGGATGTGGATATGGAGAAAACTCTGATTGCTCCAAAAAGAAAAATGGGTGAAGAAGTAACAGAAAACTTTGTAAGTATTAACATGGGATCAACTTAATGAATTTCTATGTAAAGCTTACTGTAGACACAATCTGTTGAATATTCCATCAGTGAGTTGTAGTTAAGCTTATTTGAAAATAAGAACTTGATATAGGTAATGCATTTCTCTCCAAGCAAATCAAACATATGGCTTAAAGGGGATTAAGAGCTCCATGTTTAAGACTTTTGTACAAGCATTTCAGACTTTTGTGACATATTCAAGTTGTGAGATAGGAATGATAATGATAATAATAATAGTAAAAATAATGATAATAGTAATGATAATAATAATAATAGTAATAATAGTAATAATAATAATCATAACAATAATAGTAATAATAATAATAATAACAGCTAGATAGGCAGGCTCTATTATTCCATAGTATGGAATAGGTGGAAAATTTCAATAATGTTTAAAAATGATAATGAAAATTCATCTATATGGGATTGTAAGATATACACATTGGTTCAACCTCTGCTTCAGAAATTGACATTCTGTATTTAATGAACAGGGAAATATATTTTTTACCCCAGGATGTGAATGGAGTTGTTAAGAAATCCAAGGGAAATCATGTCCGCAGTGAAGGGTTTGCCATTACTGAAGTACGAGGAGACCTCTTCACATGCTCAGACAGTACCTCTTTAGCTCACTGTATATCACAAGATATACGGATGGGCAAAGGTATTGCAACCCATTTCAAGGTAGGTTGAGATGAGCATACTTATATTTTACTTTAGAGGAAGAAATATCATCACTGTGGTAGGATTTTTGAGATGAAGAGATTTGTTTATGAGAAATATGTTGTAGACATTTCTGTACTTAGCATTATTCAGGGAATCTTCTCTTAAGTTGTTTGGGACTCATTCCTTATGACATCAGAGACATCTGAGAACCAGCATTTGCTGTATGAGTGTTTAGTTTCTTAACCCATTGAACCCCAGGCTATAAGTGTACATTGCTACACCCAAATCCCAGGCATTTTTACCATTTTTTTTTCTTTTCAAATGATCAGAAATGCCCTAAAAAACATGAATAACAGTATAAAAACCCTTGCTGTCATTGTTAAAATTGTCAGAAAATACCCCAACAGCATTTGAATGTCCCCTGCTAGGACTGGTGTTTCAAACTTAGTGTGCCTGGGCTCTCTTTGGTGGGCTGTCAGCCATTGCCATGTCATTGTGGTGGCATGTCTGGTCGAAGATGTAATGAGATGGCAAACGACAGCCGGACATATTTACGGGTTCACAGGAACATGATAATTGAGGGCAATGACCTGTGAGGTGTGGGGTGCTTGTGCGCAGGTGCAACGTGGGTCAAGCGAGTTACCTGCTTGGGATATTGTTCTTACATACTGCCTACGTGTCCACTCCAAAACCAGCCTCCTAGGCCACTCCATTACGATACCACAACACTTGATAGTAGCTGACACATCATGTGCGTTGCTGGTCCCTCGATTACTTTTTTTATTGACACATCATGTGCGTCACTGGGGTATAGTGGATTAAGTAGAGCCAGTAATTTAACAATTCAGAACTATTTCAACAAGTATTGAACTTAAGCTTAAGGAAAGGTAGCATGATGAGAATTTCACATAATTTGAAATTATGTTTTTAAGCAGGCAGAGGAAACGCGGGCGACACCATACTGCGGCAAACCTCAAGACTGGGGATGCTGTAGCAGCTACATCAGTACAACATGACTTGTTGCATTATAACAATACTGTACACACTTAAGAGGTGTTGCATTACTGATGTTGGAAAATTTAGGTTATAGATAGCGCATGTGTAGTTAAATTTCCATAGTACAAAAAAGAGTAAAAATTGAATAGGACCTTTGTGAATAATGGCATCATGGTGCAGATATAGAAAGGAGATATGAAATATTTTATAGAAAGTTATGTAAACCCTCCAATCTTACATCAGAAACTCATTATGTGGTCATTAGTACAGTAGACCATCCTAATTCCAGACCCATTTTTTCCAAGGATAAGATATTGTGAACAGTCTTTGTTACTTACGGATTTGTCCATATAAAGGGCATAGTTACAGGTGTGTGACCAAAACTGACCATGTATGCCGGGAGTGTTCTGCATGGTCTCCACACACGGATGTGCTGGGAGCTGTGTCTCCTCTTGCATTTTTCTTAATATATTTTTGTTTCATCATCAAAGCACATTGAAATTGATGACATGTTGTCCTCAATGCTAGCTGAAACAATAAAGAGCAGAGAAAACAGCTATGATACTGCATTTAAGAGTGCTGCAAAAACTTGAGCTAAGAAGCTGGTCAGGCAGTCTCTAGCACAGGTTTTTGTGGAGGATGGTGTTAATGGAACAAAGTATTGAGTGACAGATTCCTATACTTACATCATCTTTTTATGGAGCTCTTTACTTGTATAAAAATGAAATGTTTTAATTTTCTCTGACCATAAAGTATTGCCTAGATGATAATGAAATGTTTATGTTATCAGGCAAAGTTTGGCGGTGTTCAAGAGCTGGCAGAGCAGGGCAAGAAGCCGGGTGATGTTGCCATCCTAAAAAGAGGCCAGAGACATATCTATTATTTAGTCACTAAGGTAAGTTCTCTGATTTTTTAACTTATGGAAAAGTAAATGCATGCTTCCAGCTTAACAGCCTTCTCTGTCTATTTGCTGATCAGAATAATTATATTTTCTCCCTTTCATAGCACTTGACACATCTTCAGTGAGAAAGATCATGTTTTGTAGCAGGTCATCCGTTTAGTTAAATGTTAAATCTTTGTTAAGCTGCTTCATCTAGTCCAGATGTCTTCTTTCCTGTGATCTCATTTTGGTGTCTTTCATCTTTAAGTTTCTGTTCACAGATAATTATGTAGAATTGTTTGGGCTCCTTTTAAAACAAATTTTTGCTTGTACTGTTTCATTGCTACAATCTCTAATTCTATTCTCAGATCATTTCTATGCATTGTAAATATAATTTATATGGATGCTGCAGTGAACATTATCAGATGATTTATAAATTTTGCCAAGATTGGTAAGTTGTTATTGCAGACCAAAACAGGCAGTGCCTCCAAAAAAAAAGAAAAAAAAAGAAAAAGAAAAAAAATGGTGTGCTTAATCATCATCATCATCATCATCATCATCATCATCGTCGTTTAACGTCCATATTTTTCTATTCAAGGTGGGGTTGGACGGGCGATGACTCTCCTCTACATCTGTCGATCTTGTGCCATATATTCCTCTATTCCCAATATATTCATATCCTCCATCACACATCTGCTCCACTTTTTCTTAGGCCTTCCCACTGGCCGTCGTCCCTCAACTTTCAACTCCTCCACCTCATTTAACACGCCCCCCTCTGCCCTTTTCACATGTCCAAACCATCTCAATCTTCTCTGCCTCAATTTAACAGAAAGGTCCTCAACCCCACACATCTTCTCCACTTCACTGCTTGACCTTCCATCCTGCCACCTCACTCCTGCCATGTATCTCAGTATCCTGCGATCACAACTGCACAGAACATCCATCAGTCTGTTTGTCAGTACCCATGTTTCTGCTCCATACAAAAGAACACTTCTCACACAGGCCTTGTAAACCCTTCCTCTGCTCCTCAATCCTATGTTGCGGTTCACTAATAGACTGGGTATTTCTCGCCATCTATCCCATGCAGCTGCTACCCTCGCTCTCACTGCTCTTTCCACTCCTGGTTCACAGTCCAACACATCTCCCAGGTAGCAGAACTGCTGTACTTCAACACACCTCCATCCACCACCAGCCCGGCATCCTCATCATCATCACTACCATCACCATCATCCCCCTCCCTCACACATCTTGGACATACAAAGTTCTGTACGCCTCGCAGATTTCTCAGACCTGAGCATCGTTGATGACACCATTTATTACACTCAGTACACAACACAGAATTTGCTCCCACTCCTCTTTCACAGCATCCACATGGCCATTTTCCTGACTGAATCCTTTATCTTGCCTTATTTCCAGTCACCATCAATTTTGTCTTTTCCATGCTTATTTTTAATCCCCTCTGCTCCTTTTCTTCCTTCCATCTGTTAAACATGTCAGTCACTTCTTCCTTTGATTCTGCTGTCAACACCAGATCATCAGCATACAGTAGCTCCCATGGACAGTCTCCTCTTGCCAATTTAGTAGCCTCTTCCATTACTGTGATAAAGAGTGGTGGACTAAGAGCTGATCCCTGTGCTTAATGGTATTCATTATAAGGATTAGCTCTACTTAGTGTACATAGTGACAAGAGAACTTATCAATGATTCATGTGATTTGTAAGTTACTGAGCAGGTGTTCTAAGGTATCAAAAAAGATTCATTAAAGATATAATTTTTTCAGGAGAGGTACTGGCATAAACCTACCTATTTAAGTCTACGGTCATCCTTAGAAGCCATGAAAAAGCATGCCATGGAGCACAACATTGGTGCCATTGCCATGCCTCGCATCGGGTGTGGCCTTGACGGCTTGGTTTGGGATCGTGTTCGAGATATCCTGACTGATATATTTAAAGATACGGATATAAAGATTACTATTTATTCCATTTGAAATCTTTACCTACTTATTATTTTCTCAGTTTTCTAGGTACCTCCCAAAAGGATTTGTGCATGTATGGTTTTGTAATTAATGTATGTGTTAAGTTTGTATATTCAGCTGTATTTCTTAAGTATATTTTAAATATTAATGAACATTCAAATATTTTGTAAGTAGCCAAACCTTTTTCTTTATACTTATTACTTCAGAGCTAGGTTGAAAGTGTCATTAGTTGTCGTAATTCTTTCTCGGTAAGATACATGAGATAGGGAACCAATAACTAGCATCTGTAAGGGTTTCCACTTCTATGGCAGCTGTGTTGATAAATAAAACTGTGTGGAACCATAAATTTGTTCAGATGCCAAATGCACAAAACTAAAAGTATGTGGCTTCCTTACTTGTACATGTATAGTAACACACACACACACACACACACACACACACCAGTTGTTGGAAACATCATCAAATGGAGGTGGAGAGAGGACCAACCTATTGTGATAAAAGGGAAAAAGAGTGCATATATGAGGCCCTTTATTTAAATAGTGAAAACAAACCAGAGAAAACTTTGTTGTGCAGAAAAATACTGTAGTTGTTGTTGTGGCTTCAATGGCCAGGCAATGGCAGAGGCAGTGGTTACCACAACAAACCAACATGATTTTGAAGGTTTTACATCTAGCAATCATTAAATGGGATTGAGTTTATTTAAAGTAGCATGTGTTGAAAAATGGCAGAGGGTAAAAACTAGGAAATGCAGAAGGTATGGACTCCTGTGAGAGTTACAGACTGTCTAAGGAGCAGGCAAGAAAATGATATGACTTGAGATTCCAACGAAAAACTGTATCCTCCGTTTCTTCTGAACAAGAAAGGGAGTAACAGGCCTAAAAATATATACTGAAACAGACAAAAGTGAAATAGAGCTGAGCTGATCATGAGACAAAATAAGTTGTGGGAGGAGGAATGAGACAAGATGAAGAGGCAACCTGAGAATGACATGAAAGAAAAGAAACATGAAGAAAACATCTGCAAGATCAAACCACAAGAATTGGAAAAAAAAATTCAGGTGGTGGGCAGCCTTAAGGGAGATTTTAGAACAACAAGAGGAAAGAAACCCACTTAGAGATGGAAAAGGAAATGGTTAAAGTACTAAAGCAGAACAGTTTTAGAGTCTGCAGAGGAAGAAAGAAACTATGTATTGTGGAAGTTACAGCATACAGGGGAATTGAATGGGGGTCTTCTGGTAACCAACAGTTGAGGGTAGTAATAAAAGAGAGGATGTCAAGAGGAGGGAGTAGTCCTTCAGGGCTCAGTGCTAGCAATGGAATGGCCTGGACAGGGAGATTGATTGATTGATTGATTCTTGCATGGTGGTGAAACATCTTTGGTCATATGGTACTGGATGACTTTTTATGCTGAACAGTCACTGGGAACAAATAGTCATCACAGTATGACTGAGTTCCCCAAGACATGAAGAAACCATGTGTGCAGTGAGTGTGACCCTTCCTAAGGCGGACCAGAGGTGTTTCCTTCCTGCGACCCCTGATGTGGGGGTATGACCAGGGACACACAGCCTTGGTCATCTTGTTGTGCAGGCAGGGCCTCCCACCTATTTTGCCACATGCTCTGTAAGGTGGACTGCACAGTGGGACACAGGTCCCTGTAGGGGAGGGTACAAAGTCAGGAAGAATGAGAACCTGTGGCCTGCATCTTCCTTGTTAGCTTTCTCATTGCCAGGGAAACTGGACAGGGAGGATGTCCTGTCCAAAACATTAAATGAATCTGAAGCTGATCATTTGAGACAAAGTGACAGAACCCCACAAGTGTAGCTCATTTCCTGTGTATCACAACTAGGTAATCAAGGTAAAACAAACAAACACACACACACACACACACACACACACACACACACGTCACACTTATGGATTAGTCTGATGAATTTGATATCCTGTGAATGATTAAATAGTAATGGCTATAATTTTTATATGGTGGGATATACCGTAGAATGCTTGTGACACCATATTTTAATGGTGAAACTTTTTTTAAAGAACTTCCACAGTTATGTTGATCAAGATTGAAATAAATATCTTGTAAAATTTGAAATTCTGTATATAGAAACCATATCCTAGTTTATAACGATAGTATAAGGATGGACCTAAAAGTAAGCTTAGGGAACAAGTGTGTTATTACAGGTAAGCTGATGTTGCTGATGAATGAGACAGTTGTGTCTAGTGAGGAGTAATTAGAGTAATCTTTTTTATGTCACTGAATGAGGGCTCAAAAATAAACTCATTAAAGAAATGTAATACATGAAGATGTCACATGAAATGACACACTAGTCAAAGAAAATTAAGTTTTTGAAAATATATTACAGTATGATTTCCAAGGACAAGACCAATCAAGCCAAAGTGGTGCCGTAAAACATTTATTTAAGTACATCTTTTATAACTGAGTTCCTTAGTGTCCGGTTTTTATTTGATAATTATTTATCCCATTCATATTTGCGGTTTTCCAATTTTAATGTTGGTGTATGATGAATTTGTTGCATATTTTGTTGTTTAAGGAAATGCAACATTTCTAAATTAGAATGTGAGAAATTGAATATTATTTGAAAGAAGTGAGTGATTTAATTCAGAAAATGAGAAAGAAAAGGATTCACTCAAGTGAGGAAAATGTTTGTTCATCACCATCAGGGTGACTTTTTTTCAGTGTAGATTGCTTTCTTTTGTAGGCTTTACTGGCATTCCTCATAAATGTCCAATGTATTTAGCATAATAATTCCAGATATAATAAATATTAATGGAAGCAAATTAATAATGGAATGCAAACATTTGAGTTATTTGGATAATAATATAAATAGCATGAAAGATAAAAATAACAGCTGATATGAGTCCAAGAGACAAGCTGGGAGCAAACAATATACTGTCCTTCCTCATGGTGGCTCAGGCAGTGAATGATTATACATTTCACTTTATTTTTTTCTTTGGGACTCATTCACTTGTGGCCAACATGACATGAATGCAAGAACATGAAAGATAGTGGACTTTTTTTTTTTTAAGAGAAGGGCACTTCAGTCAGCATGTTCCCTCCCAGTCATATTTATAGAAAAAAAACAAAAACAAATATGTATTGATGAAATTAGAAAAAAAGTAAAATGCTCAAGAACTAACAATCAAAATAATGTCTGCCTAATGCAGAGGAATACAAACATGTTGAATTAAGGAACTTGTTAATCAGAAATTATATACTGACCTTGGCATTGCATTATCTATTGAACTAATATAGCATGAACAAGCCTGGATTAAATGTGGACCTGTGGCTGACAAAAACAAGACCGAGATGAATTAATATTAGCTGAGTTGAAATAAACAAATAGCAAACAAATATTAGTAAAGACTATTATAGTTAGAAAAACTATTTTCTTGCACTGGAGTGGCAATGGTTGCCAAATAAATGTTGTCACTACAATTAAACACCACACTTTATATAATTTGTTTTCACCGATTTTGTCAATATTTTAATTATGTTTTCACTTCGAGTCTCATACTCAGGATTTATATTCCATTTTGTTGAGTTTCATATTACACTATAAACTTATCATCTTCAAATCACCACTTGGCTTTTTCCTATATGTGCAAGACTGGAAATGCTATGTATGAGGCAAAAAAACATATATATATATATATATATATATATATATATATATATATATATATATATATATATATATATATATATATATATATATCTCTCTCTCTCTCTCTCTCTCTCTCTCTCTCTCTCTCTCTCTCTCTCTCTCTCTCTCTCTCTCTCTCTCTCTCTCTCTCTCTCTCTATATATATAGAGATATATATATATATATATATATGACTAAAATATTCAATTAATTAAGAAGCAAGAACTGAATTCTTGAATGAGTATTGAAATTTTTTTCTATTCATAACTAAACCAATAAGTGTTATTATCACTGAATGTACAACTGATGGTCATATAGCTTTCATAATGCTAATTCCATGTCTAAAGTATGCATACCACAGGTGAATATTTACCATTTGCATTAAGAATTTGTTAGTTTTGTGAGCTCTGATAATCAACTATAATAAATACATATAAAGAAAGAAGGAAATGGACAATTTTATTCTTTCATTACCTCACTCACTTGTGTAGGAAGACAACTCATCACTCAGGAGCTTTGTGTAGCAAAACATAGATGGACTTTGGAGTATTTTTGTGTACCCTCATTCTAAGAATTCTTGTGAAAAATTATGTAACGGACGTACCATTTGTTGCTGCATCATGTGCATGAAACAAAAATTACTTTCAGAAGAATGGAAAATATTATTTAGTGCATTCCTTTGCTCAATTATTTTAAGTAACAAACATATTACATAATATATGATTATTCTTAGTAATTTATAATCACCACATTATCTACTGCATTTTAACTTTTGGAACAAGCCTATGTGTGTTAACCTGGTTATAGTGGACAGCAGGACCCCATTGGTCTAATAATACCATGAAATGCTGTTATTGAAAAAATCTTGCTGTTCTTAATATAGGATTTGATAAGCCATCCAGGGTTCATTTAATGAAGAATCTGTGTTCAGCTTTGATTTTCCTGATTTACAGTGAACCAATAAACAAGAACATATACTGCTCTATCACTATCCCATGACTTTATTTTGTTCCATTTGCTGAAGAGCAATAGACAGCGAATTTCAAGATATCAGCCACAGTATATATACCACTTAACGATTGAGCCGCCGTCTCCTTGATCATAGCTGACAATACTTTGAAAGCCACCTTTGCCTATATACCTGCTTATAAAAGGAAAGTTAGAGAATCTCCCCGAGCTATGTAGCTAAGATCATCACACAGCTCTCCTAGGGCTATAAGAGAGCGCTATGAGCTGGAATTGATCTCGCAACCGGCTCCAAGTACCTCCTTGTAATGATTGACGAATATTCAAGGTTTCATTCGCTATTCCATGTTCTGACATGTCTGCTTCAACCATTTTGTTTCCTTCGACTAGTACCCCCCCCTCCCCCCTTTTTGGGGATGGTTGTCTTGTGGTCTTTTTTCTTTTAAACGAGCCATGGTGTTTAGACCTTGGGTGTTATGACGCTCGAGACTCCTATCACATCAAGGCAATGGACAAAGCGAGAGACTGGTAACATTTGGAAAGCTGGGTAGGACTCAGCTCTCAGATCTATCAAACTGCCGATTCTCAATGGGAACAAGTTTTAGACAGGCCCATCACTACATATATCCGATATCTGTATTTCATGAATCAAACTTTTGAAAAAGCTTGCTTTTCCCATGCGACTAGTACGGATAACTCCACATAAAACCAGCAGATATCGCACCTATTCTGGAGGAGATTCTCACTACTCTCGCTTCAAAGACACCAATCCCTGGAGTGAACCACTTCGTTCCTCTACTTCCAATACCCTGAAGACACCCGCACCGAACGAAAACTGCCTATCCGATGACAGTCCTCCCAGCCCTGAGGAGACGTTCAGCCGGGGTTAGAAAAGCTTCTGAGAGGCTAGATTTGTAGGGAATTTCAATGTCTCTATTTCTTTTCGAGGGGAGACCATAAACTAGCTATAACAGTAGTAAAAGGGGTTTCCATGGTTTGTGTGCGTATTATGAAGCTTCGGTACACCTTGCAGGCCAGTAGTTTCGGCAGATTTTTTGGGGGGGCTAGAGGGTAGAGGGTTCGTGAAGGGGGGGGGGGGGGGCGAGCGAAGCGAGCATGCACATGATATTTTTTTTTTTAAATATGCACTTTTATGGTCATTTTGAGGCCGATATAGAAAATACAGGAGGGGGGGGACTGTATCCCTCCCAGAAATCACGCTACACTCTCTCTCTCTCTCTCTCTCTCTCTCTCTCTCTCTCTCTCTTCAGACCCGTAATTTTTTTTTTTTGGGGGCGCTAGAGGGCATCATAGGTTCATGAGTTGTGTGTGTGGGGTGGGGTGGGGTGGGCGGGGAGGATGAGGGAAGCGAGCATGCAAAGGTGTGATAATTTTTTTTATTTTTTTGAAAAAATAAGCACCTTTACGAGCATTTTGAGGCCGATATGGAAAACATTGTGAGAGCTATTGCCCATCTAGCCCCACCAGAAATTACGGCCCTGAAGATGAAGGGCCGCTGTATGACAGCCGGTTCCCTGCCACTCCAGACACCCAATATAAACAATGGAAGTAAGAAGGAAAAGGTGATACGATTAAGTTCTCCACATGTGACTGCGAAGAAAAAAAAATAGGAATGGTTATAGTCTTGGGAAGCTGACATCTAAAGGGCACAATAGGAAACTATACAGAGGTGATAAAAAAAAAAAAATTATATCCAACAAAGTAACTGACTGTTGGAATTGTACTTAACAAAATTATATGAGGAAAGCAAAACAGAATACATACGGATTTGTATAGCAAGAGAAAAGTTGGAATACGAAACGTTAGGAGTGTAGCTACACACACACACACACACACACACACACACACACACACACACACACACACACATATATTTCTACACATAAACATACTCTTATGGCAGGCCTGCAGGTGGTGGCTATGATGATGTGCGTCAGACCACAAGTTTGGCACCGTCACTTGGCAAGGCGCTGCGAGGAGGCGTGCCATCGTGAGTAACCCGTACTAGGCGAGGAGGCGGTGGGCGTGTATACTGACACGTCCGCGACTCACTAGTTTACATACACGCGCGCAAGCAGACTCAGGTGTGCCAGATGCGGGACTACACCCGAGTAATTGGAAGTAGAGTGCTTCTGAGGCCGAAGACTCTGAGGCCGGTGAAGAAGGGCGATGTTATCCTTAGCTCCATGCCCTTCGCTCACGTTATCAACTACAACTACCTGTCCATGTACTGCGACACGTGTGCGGCACCCTTGAGGTAGGTCACGAGCGTTTCAGGAGCTCTTTACGTGGGTGGTGATAGGAGTGTTGTTGCTTTTGTCTTGCCCTCTGTACGCCTTACGCCTCTATGCCTCTGCTTCCAACGTTACAAATTTCCTCTCCTGAATGCATCACGAGAGAGAGAGAGAGAGAGAGAGAGAGAGAGAGAGAGAGAGAGAGAGAGAGAGAGAGAGAGAGAGAGAGAGAGAGAGAGAGCAAACTTTTAGGAATTAAAGGGCAATATCCACTCTCTCTCTCTCTCTCTCTCTCTCTCTCTCTCTCTCTCTCTCTGACTCAATCAAAACATGACTAGTAGGCTACTTGAATTCAATTTGATGACTTTTTCTACGTGTGAGTGAAATGGCCAATAAACTTTACCGGTGTAGCGTCAAATCTCATCCTTCCGTCATAGTCCATCCCATCCTGATTGCATACACAGTGATGTGACCTGTTTCGCTTTGCATCGCTGTTTAGGTCCTCCTTGGTGCTTTTATACACTTAGATGCTTCACTTAGTTACTCTGTGATAGTAAAGATTGGGTTCCGCGATGCGATGTTCAGGATGGGATGGACTATGACGGAGGGCTGAGATTTGACGCCACACCGGGCTAATTTTCTTGGATTAGGGGCGATGTCTTATGCAAAAGAATATTGTGAAGCATAAAGGAAAATAATAAAAACAATGCTTACTGAAACTTCATCATCTTCATCATCATCATCATCATCATCAGTCATTACTAGTTCTTCACCTCTCTCTGATATTAGTGAATTCATCGATGCTGCTCCGGCAAATCTGTTACTTTAAAATCGGTTGTCAATCTGTTATCAGTTCTACGACCGCTATGACCCTCCCAAGGTCACTCCTCATTCTTTTAATGGCCATCATCATGTCTTCAACCTCAAATTTGTGTATAATGTACCTGAGATTATCAATATGCAATTTATATTAGTAAGAATATATATATATATATATATATATATATATATATATATATATATATATATATATATATATATATATATAGAGAGAGAGAGAGAGAGAGAGAGAGAGAGAGAGAGAGAGAGAGAGAGAGAGAGAGAGAGAGAGAGAGAGAGAGAGAGAGAGAGAGAGAGAGAGAAATAAATGGATAATAAATAAAATAAGCAGATAAACAAGTAAGTGTATATGTAAATATGTAAATAAATAAACAAATAAATAAATAAAACAGTTTAGGCCCGTGTTTGAGAGTATTAACCGCGGTAACTTTTAGGAAACCCACAAATAGCACGACTCAGATGTTTGTAAACAAAGTCAACTAGCGGCCTCCTGAAATAGAATCTAGACACGGAAAGAGACTTATAGGCTTCGCGCCCCGCCAACTTTTAACTTCGCCACTACATGTTCATTTCAACGATTAGTGTAATACAAAGCTTCAACGTACGTTGGTTTCCACTAATGACTACCACTCATTATTTTTCATAAAAGGAATAACCCCTCCCCCCCCCACAAAAAAAACCATTGCATGCTGCTCTTGATTAAAGAAATAAATAATCATGAGATGGAGAGCCTCGAAAAAGGATACTTTCTAAATTGCGAGGCATTATCTTGGTATATTTTTGAACGGCCTTCACTAACTTGCGATGATGTCCGGATCAAGATCTTGGTTCGGATCCCTCTGCTGAAAGGCTTCTGAATCGTGAACGGAACACCCAAAACTTTACTTAATTAAACGGTTCAGAGTCCGCAAGGGGCTGGGATCATATTCTCAAATATTTCGGACTTACACACCTACATTTGATAAAGCTTTCGTAGAGGTTGTTGTGGGTGTTTCCATGGGCAGTTTGAGGAGCCCAGTGATAGTTTGTCAAGGCTTCGCCACCATGAAAAAAAAAAAAAAAAAACAATTTATGAGAACCCGAATACTCTTTGTGGTCTTTGTAAATATTTGCGTCTAAGGTCCTGCAGTCTATCCCCCCAGCCCCCCTAGCACAGGAGAGGTGGAAGGTTCGCGAGCAAGCTTGCGACATGGGGGCCGCTGATAATTATAATCCCAGGCTTCTTGTACCACCTCATTTTTTCTTTTCTTTTCCTATTTCTTTGTAAATTTCGTTCTCTATTTTTTTCTATTTCTTAATTTAGTAATCCTTTTCTCTTCCTTTCTTTGGTTTTTTATCATTCTCTCTTCTCTGTCACTTTTCCCTTCTTTTTTCTCTTTTTTACATATTGATTGATAGTTTATTCTTGCAGGTATACAACAAAGGAGAAGGGAGGAACCTGCTATAATGCTCGAATTTTCGGAAGATAATTATCGAGGTCAAATATTCATTTTTTTCGCTGTCTTAATTTTGATATGCTTTTCTCTTCCTCTATTCTTTTTCTCGTTGTGTCCGTCTCTTTCTATCTTCTCTTTCTCACTTTTCCATTTTCTCTTTCTCTTTTTTTCATGTAAAATGCTCGAATTTTTAGGAGATAACTATCGAGGTCAAATATTTACGGAACCAACTCGGCAAAATAATAATACAGTGGATCTTGTCGTAGTGACTCAGGACAATCTATTCAGTAATATTACGGTAGAAAAAAGAAGAAAAAAACACCTTTGTTCTTGCGATCACAATTTGGTAAAACTGGTAAATTTCGCAAAGAAAAGAAAAAAAAGACAAGACTTGACATACATGAAATTCTTATGTAGATGAAGCGTAGTAAAACAACACACACACACAAACAAAAAAAATCAAATATTTACCTAATTCGTCCACTTTGGTGAAAAACGACACATTAATAAGGGTGAGTAAGGAAAGAAAAGAATAAGGAAAAATGCAGGAAACAGGAAAGACAGGTGGAGTGAAATTAATGCACTGAGCGTAAGAAAAGAATGGGGAAAGAGAAAACAACAAACAAACAAACAAAAACAGAGATATATAAGGAGAGAGAGAGAGAGAGAGAGAGAGAGAGAGAGAGAGAGAGAGAGAGAGAGAGAGAGAGAGCAACGTTAATTATACAACAAGAAGTCACCCGCTTCGCTACCTGTTAGCTAGAGTTTATTTTCACTCCTTGACTCAGCTTGTCGCACTATTCTCGCTTGCGGCAGCCATGCAACACCTGCTGTCCTTCTGTCCGACATGAAATAACACAACACAAAGTCGTCTGAGGCAGCACAAAAGGAAACAGATACTCTCGGCTCTCACTACAAATATCTCCAAAGGCCGCAAAAGGATATTAGTCGGGTTCTCATGTGTGTCACTAGGATCATAAAACTACCCACGGAAATGCAACCTCTATGAAAGCTTTACCTAATGTGGATGTCTGAGAATATTGGCTTCGGTGCAATAGTAAACAGCAGGAGACCTATTTTTCCCGTCTCGCGCTCCGTGTATCATAATTAAGCGCGCCAGCGGGATGATTGCATCGACAGGACGGGTTGGCACTGGCTGACGTTTTGTTCCGAGAATATTTTGTTTATTTTTAGTTACTCTTTCAATTAAAAAGAATCTCGTTAAAATTATTATTTGGCCTTAATTAATTGATGTCTTGATGGGTCACTTCTGGACGCCTGCCTAGTCGCTGAAGCGGATGCCGAACCAATAGATCTCTGGCGTAATGCCGCACCACCTGACCGTCGTCACCTGTTGCTGAGCTCCTGCCAAGTGAGCGCTGCCGGGCCTTGACCCTGACTGGACCTGTCACGCGGAGCGCTAACAACAACAATAACAAATAACAACAACAAAGAAAAGCAATAGCACTAATAATAATAATAATAATAATAATAATAATAATAATAATAATAATAATAATAATAATAATAATAATAATAACAATAATAATAATAATAATAATAATATATCAGTAAAAAAGTACTTAACAAAGTGCGTAAAAAGTACTCACGCACTTTCCACGTGCTTTTTTACGTAGCTTTACGCAAAAAACGTAAGTGTGTAGAATACAATGGTAATAATATCATTATCATATTTTATCAATTATTTTCTAAGGCGGGGAAGGCTTTTTTTATTCTTTGAGCTGTATGAAGATGGCTCAGTTGTAATTATAATAATTTATAACTGCAAAATATGATCACAGAAAGTATCCTTTCAGAAAATCGCCCGTTACATGTACCGGGCTCTTTACGTCACCTTTTCGTTTTGGCCAATAACCTGACTGTGGGCTGATGTATTCCCGCAGGGAGCGGCTGCTGCAGCCCTGTGGAGGGTGCCGCGTGGTGTGGTACTGCAGCGAGGAGTGCCGCCGCGCTGCGCTGGTCTGGCACCGCCTGGAGTGTTTCGCCCTCAAGAGAAGGAAGCACAACCCCCCGTGCAGCTTTGTCAGGTTGCTTGCAAGAATAATCTTCAGGCTACGGGTAAAGAGATGGATGATGGTGGACTGCACGTAGGGGATGGGATGGGGAGAAGGAACGGGATGTCCTGCTCTCTGAGGAGACAAAGGTCTGGGGACCAAATGTTCTGTGATGAAGGACTGGTGGCGAGGAAGAAATGGTGAAACAATATAGCAGTAGTTCTCAAACTATTAACTTTTTTTTTTTCGGACCAAGTACTGCATGAAATGTGTTCAGAGAAACACATCGTTTGACGCCCACAATGATCTAATCTATTTCTAAAATTGGGTTATATACGCGTACCCGCAAGATACGCAACAGAAATTCAGAGGGTACGCAATGTCTCAATACATCTGCTGATCCTGTAGTCTACTTCTGACACGCCTCGGTAAAATGAGAAAAGGGCTTGTCATCCGAGTCTCGGGCTGCACTAGATGGCAGTCTGACTATACAAAGTTAATATAATTTATTTTACTTTAATATTTTTTATATGCCAGGCCATAGCACCGGTTTGCTTTCTTGGAGGAGAGGAAACAACCCGCTAGTGATGCGGACGGATCATTTTATTGGAGTGTCTTGTATGTACCTTTTGTTACTATAAAACCTAGATAGTATTTGTATTTTGGGATAGGGGCACATTATTCATTCAGTTTGATAACCCTTGTAGCATTTGTTTTGCAGGACGGAGGAGATAAGTACGAGGAGAGGTGTTGCGAGAAGGGTGTGGTACGTCGCTTCCGGGATCTAATGAACCGTGAGTGGCGGAGAGAGGTCGGAATTAAACACCTCATAGTCAATCGTATCCCAAATACTATTATAATACCACTTTATGATAATAGAAACCTTTTTTCCGTAGACTACCTACTTCAGGAAAGGTCTTCGATATGCCTTCTAGATATATGCGATCCTTTCTATTTCTATTGATTTCTTCCTCTTTCACTGATAACCGTTTTTCTATGATATCCTGGTCATCCTACGTTCATCTAACGCTCTAGTTTGATACATTGAATACTATCTCTTTCACTGATAACCGATTTTTTTCTATGATATTCTGGTTATCTAACATTCATCTAACGATATTCCCTATCTCTTTCCAGACTATGTCGACTTGAAGAATACTGAGGAGATGAAAGCAGATATTGACAGAAATCTTGAGGATCTTCGAAATTATATCGGCGAGCGGCTCCTTCCTAACGAGAGTGATCTCCTCGGCATCTACGGAAGGGTAGGTCATCATGAAGCTAAGATAACATGTAATAGCTCTCAGTTAAGGATGTACTTGTCAAATTTCCCGTGGAATGATTACTACTTCCAGGTCAGATGTCCCTTTGTGTGTGCCCAGTGCATTATAGAGGTGATTGTCTCTGGGATGGAAGCACAGGTCCATATTATCAAATTCTTGGAAGGCCTAGTCCATCTATATTAAAAGGCTCTCACAACATGTCGCCGATCACTTGCTGGCAACAAGTTTGCCGAATGTCTGCAGACAGGCGACGACAGTCGGCAATCATACTATAGTCTGTTCAGAGCATGAAGGCGGTTCAGGGTGGAGCCGGTATCGTCGTTTACCTCTAGCCATGCTGCCAAATCAACCTTCGTACGTGCATCTCTCTCTCTCTCTCTCTCTCTCTCTCTCTCTCTCTCTCTCTCTCTCTCTCATTTCCCATCCATGTGCTATTTGAGTGATATTTTATATATTCTGTATATGGTAAACGAAGCTACATACAAATCCTTGTCGATGTTGCGGGATTATAACAAGGATTTGTATAAATTCTATGACATGTGGCAGAGATTTTTTCCCATGCTGCCACGTTGTGGTGGTGGTGGTGGTGATAGTGGTGGTGGATGGTGGTGGTGGTCGGCGTGTCCCTCTAGGTCCCTCCCCCGGGTCGAGAGAGAGAGAGAGAGAGAGAGAGAGAGAGAGAGAGAGAGAGAGAGAGAGAGAGAGAGAGAGATAAACAGGTGGGTTGTGGGTGGGTAGGTCGGGAGAGAGTGCAAATCTGGTAATTGGCGGTCGACCTGACAGGGCCGCACTCATGGGGATTCCGGAATCTGCCACACCTTGAACCGCCTTCATGCTCTGAACAGACTATAGCCGACACACACACACACACACACACACACACATACACTGTGGCTCAATCGGCTGCGAGGCTTAACGGCCAAACTTGCGGCGGTTCGAGCCCCGCTCAGGCCGGATTCTTTTGGGACCCGGAGTGGTTACTGTCCCCTCTTGAGCAAGGGGGATGGGATGTGTGGTGTCACTAATGTGTGAGGTCCTGGCAGTACCCAGAGATCGACGATAATGAGCACTTGCTCTCGTCGGGAGGTATACCTGCTGGCGAAAGCGAGTCCAACTCCTGATCAGGCCGTGGTGAATTACACACACACACACACACACACACACACACACACACACACACACTACCGAAAAAAAAAAAAAAACCTCCCCCCAGCATCCCCCAATTTTTGGAGCGTGGGAGCCGACTTGCCAAACCCAAAAGTCGCTGGGTTGTCGTGGCTCAGAATCGGCACAGTGTGAAGGGGCCTAAGAGCTTGGGGGATTAGGCCGGGGTCACACAGTCAAGATCTTGACTCCCGGCGTTGGAAATGTCGCGCTGCCAGGGGGGGGGGGGGCCGCAATGTCACTTATATCAAGTCACGTCATACGCAGCTTTGTGGGAGGAGACACGGCAGAGGCGTGGCTTATGCGTGACGCTGCTTGGTGTAGAAATGTAGAAACTGAGGTTTAGAGAAAACGAGGAAAGGCGGACTAATTTAAATCAATCACTTCAACATGCACCCCCCCTCACACCCCACACCGCTGTGTAGGCGTTGGAATTAGTCACGCATAGCACAATAAAAAGGCATATTTTTTTCGTCAGTGGCTTGCCTGAACGCGCGGTGAAAGAAGGCGAGCATGCACATCCAAAGTGCACACCCGGCCGCAACTTTAATCATCCGTGAACTGGCGGGTATTTGGAATCGAGTGACGTCATCCCGCTGCTCCGCCTCAAACCACCCCTGCGCGTACTGGTCGCACTTTTGAAGGCAGAGTGACTTGACTTGTTGTAAGTGACTTGGCCAGACGTAAGTAGATCGCCTTGAATGCCGACCATTGCCGACGTCGAAACGACGTTGTTGAGATGGACATCCGACGGTCGTAGCTTATGGCCGATAAGTGACAGATGTCGGGGAGGGTTCCGATTGTTTTGAAATTTCCAAAACTGTCAGCCTGTGGCCCGACGTCGGGAGTCAAGGTCGTGACTGTGGCGGTAGAACTTATTACTGGAGGTCAGGTTGGTTATATGATCGGTGGGCAGAAGTAATGTCGGGGAATGTCACATTTTAGTTATGAAAAAAAAAAAAAAGTCAGCGATTCTTTCCTGACAGACTGTGACTATTTGTACTTTTTTTTTCCTATGAGTTTATTTTTATTGCTTTTTCATGTGACCTTCCCACTGTTATTTTTTTTCCTGAGGATGTACCACACGCTCTCCTATCCTGTTTATAGGACAGTCTTTTTGTCCGTGACTTGCTGGAGAGGCATTGTTAGATGTAGGTATAAGCTGTGTCCCGGACTTCAGTTCCTATACCCTACGCCCCTGTCCACCCAGCAGTGAATGGGTACCAGGTATTAATCGGGGGTTGAGTCCTGTCTCCTGGGATCTGTTCCCTTCTCCTATAATTCCTTCCCCTTCTGTCTCTCTCCGGCATATGGCCACAGATGTTGCGCCGGCTAAACGAAACTTTCCAACTTTTTTTCCCGGACTTCAGCATTTCAGGACGAAGGCAACCATCGTCTGTTTCTATGGTAATAAAAGTTTAGTATTTTTTCCCCTCCATTTCTATCCTCGCCACTCCTTCCCCCGCAGGCCATGGTCAACTGCTTCTCCTTCACGGACCAAACGATGCTGCATATTGGGTGCGCCGTGTACCTCGCTGCGTCCATCTTTGACCACAACTGTTCACCTAACTGCTTCGCCACCTTCACTGGCCTTAAAGTTGAGATTAGAAGTCTAATTGATATGCCAGACCTTGACTTCGGTAAGGTAAGGTTGAAAATAGTAAAGTGTGTGTACTACTGGAGAGGCTATAAAGCACAAACCAGCTTTGAATTAACTAGATTTTGAAGACTTTGGGTGTGTGGCTTGCTTAAAGTTCAATGGGAATAAGGAAATAAATTGTATTCAAAGAGTATGTTGAAAAACACTGGTGTTAGAAAAAAAACTGTCAGGGTGGGCAAGGCAAGGCTTCCAAACATTTCTGTATTCTAAACGCGGTATCACACGAGCCTACTTTCTGGCATTTTTTGTTTAAAGTACAAGCATCTTAGGGCATCTAGATACCCGTATTAGCGATTTGATTCTATAGATAACTTCTGGCATCTTTGTTTAGACTGGAGAGCAAACGAACGCCACTGTTGATTCTAATTACTTAATTTAGTGCTGAAAATGCCTAGTGCCACCACAAAGGCAAACTGATCCAGAGAAACTATCATGACATTCTGTGAGCGTATAGCCTACACGGCAGTACCCCCCCCCCCACACACACACACACGATCTGCTAAAAAGTTTGTGAAAATCAAAACGAAAAACTGTGACAAAAAAGTCCCAGTTTTTCGTTTAGAGAGCAAGGAAGTGCACCCAGAAATCTCAATTTTTCAAAAACCCGAACCCCAAGATGATTTGGCTCACGTACTTTGCTCGCCACGCGCCCCTCAAATGGCTACAGCGGTCCTCATAAAAATTATAGTGGAAAATTCTCCCCCATCTTTACAGCTCTGGGTATGGCCCTGGTATAGCTACTGACAGGGTCATATACGCTTCGAATCTTTTCTTATCTATTGAGAGGCGGTGGCCGAGTGGTTAGCGTGTGGGCGTGGTAAGCCCGTGGACCTAAGTTCGAGTTCCATCATCGAGTGGCGGAAGATTACCCATATGCTACCCAGATCTTCAATCAACCCAAAAACTTCAGCGACTTCGTTCGAGTGGAGCACCAGTGGACAGCGTTGGTCCGAGCAAGTCATACAGCACGGCAGCCACTATAAATAAAATTCGCCTGCTCCACACTATGTACTGCCTGAGGGTTGGAATGGCATGTTCCTCCCTTCTCCTTTGTTGTTTACTTGCAACAATAAACTATCAATCAATCATGCACTAATGGGCTGGGGTCGTCCAAGAGACCTAGGTCTCAAGAGAGCCTGCCAGCGCTATAGGCAGCACCTAAAAAAGAAAAATAACAAGATTAATCTCAGAAGAGCCAACCGCCTTCAGAAGTCTTCATCCATCCTCCTATCGAAGTAGCGAGATGGCTTGGTCCGTAGGACACAATATAGTCGGCTCCCCCGAGTCTGAGGTGTGCATTATTGCGCAATGGCAACCTGCAGCCACACGGTGTGTCCGATTTCGTGGATATTGTATGCTATAGTCCATCGACTCTACTTGAGCCCTGTGGCTTGGCCCAGGGAAACCCCCATTGTTTACAGATCTAGCGATGACCTGCGCATGGCGATCTGTCTCACTGTTATTCTGTACGTTATCTATTTATGGAATATTTTTATATATTCGTAATACGACTGCATGATGTTATGAATGGCTTGGGATTAGAGGGAAAGACAACGACTCAGTAATCCTTCCATATCACTTGGCAACGTGGCTCACGCCTTGGCGCCTGACGGACCTTGGCAACAGGCGCCAAGCCGCACCATTCAGCGATCCGCCACAATGGACAACTCAAGTAGATCTCATTCTCGCGCTCTGCACAGCAATGCAAAAAACAGAGAGAGAGAGAGAGAGAGAGAGAGAGAGAGAGGGGGGGGGGGGGGGGAGGGCCGCGACCCTCTCAGTCTCTGAGGAGAGTAATGCGCGGAGTGATGTGGCACCATGGCGCGGTCTCGTGGGGAATCCTCCAGTCACGCCCAAAGGCTCAAGTTAAAATCGATAGACTATAGCCTACGCATAGTAAACAGTCGTCAGTGTCAATAATGTGCAGGTAGCAATAACAAATACTGTCAATTATAGTCGATTATGAGTTGAAAAATATTAGTAATTTCGCAAATAGCTGTTTTGTTAATTTACAAGATCGCTGATCATGATTATATTAAATAGCCTTGAAGCTGTCCACCACCGATAAATTAGCTGGCTTTATATAAACAAAACAGCTATTGACACTGACGACTGTTTACTATGCGTAGGCTATCCACGAAATCGGACACGCCGTGTGGTTGCAGGTTGCCGTTGCGTGATAATGCTCACTTCAGAGTTCAGACTTGGGTGAACCGACTATAGGAGTTCAGATGCTCGTATAGCAGAGAAAGATACCAGAAGTTGAAAACTGCTCTTATTATCTTAATTGTGCACAATCAGCTGTTTGCTGGAGGGGGCCGAAGCCCGAATGGTCAACGTCCATGCAGGAGACTTCATAGTCAATCACAGCTTATTGATATTTATTTCAGACCTCCACTGACCTAAGATACCCTCTCCGATTGTGTCTTCGGCCAAGTGGAGGGCCATAAGCGCAAGAGACAAAAGCAAAAGATAAGAACCAAATACCTCGGGACACAAGGCAGGTGTAACGTGTAGATTATCAACCTTTCCTACTAAAGTACCCATTTATCGACCAAACAGAAAGGGTGAATGAACAGCTGGCTGGACTGCGCACCGACCACTCGGGGCGTGATTCGAAGCCGGGTTTGCGTACTCATAATTAAGAGTGCTAATCATAGACCACGGAGGTATTCATGACAGCTGAAATGCTGATTTAACCGAATTGTTGACTCATAGGAATGCCACCCCCCCTGAAAAATTCATGTTAAAAAAAAAGAAAAAATAAAGAAAAAAAGAATTGTAAAAATTTAATGTGGGGACTATCACTATATATATATATATATATATATATATATATATATATATATATATATATATATATATATATATATATATATATATATATATATATATATATGGAATTTAGTTTTTCAGACATATGACACGTTTTTCGTATACAAATTGTTAAAACCAATGATTAACCTTTTCAGTGCCATATCAATTACGTTGATCCTGTAAGTACTGCCGCTGCCCGTCAGCAGGACCTCTACAAGGGGTGGTTCTTCCTCTGCAAGTGCCAAACCTGTGACGACAAGGAGAAGGCCTTCTATGAAAACTCCATCAAGTGCAGTGAGTCTCCTTGTATTCTTACACTGTTTCTTCACCAATCTTTTTGCTCTCATGGAGTTGAAAACACATTGTGATAACCTTGGTGACTTATGAACACGTGATTAAAGTATGCAGCTGATTACTTTCATCAATGGTTGACTGTCGGTAATGCCTCAGGTTGTAATGAGCCATGTAAATCGCTCAACATTTCTCAGAAACTGTGAATATAGAGATTAGAAGGGGAGGAAAGCAATGACACAATATTGCCTATGAAATGTCTGCAAAATATGGGGTATTGTTACTGTGGTGATATAAAACTGGTGGTGTAGTTGCAGGTTAAGAATTCAAGTTGAAAGGCAAGGAAAATATAGTGAATGATATTATTTGCATTACCAGAGCCAGTAGATCAGAGACAACCATTTCACTCCTGAAAAATATTGTGAATATGAAGAGTAAAAACATTACTAGCCAGATAAAACTACAAAGCAATCCAGAAAATTCATTAGCTCTCCTAAAAAATCATATATGGGAAAGGTGACATAGTTCATGATCATTTAGTTACTCAGGTTGCACAGTATAACAATAACCACATTCACAATATTATAAGTGAGGAAAAGTAATAACCTACTCGAGTGTAGATATGTCTGATGATTTTATGCATGTGCTAGTGGGCAAATATTTTATCATATTTGTTCATAGAGGTGTATTCCATCTGACAGAAACACCAAACTGCAATGGTATTGTAAGTATCCCTGAGGCGTCTGATGCTGCTGGGTTGATTGAAAGAAAAATTGAAGCAGCAAGAGAGAAAGAGAAAAGGGAAAAAAAAGAGAGAGAGGAAAAGCACAGACGGAGACGACATGAAGAAAAGAAAATGGAGAGAAAACATGAGAAAAAGGAAGAAATAAAGAAAAAAGAAGAAGAAAAGGGGAGGGAAGGAGAGAAAAAAGAAATTTCTGAACCAAGGTGTTCAGAGTGTGGATGGACGGCATGCAGCGAGACTGTTCGCCAGTACTGGGGTGCTGTGGCCTTCACCAAGGAGAGGATGAAGACCATGGACAATGACAACCTGGGTATCCTTTTATATCTAATGATGGTACTATAGCAAAATTACTGCAATATGCTTCATAAACTTGTAGATGTTAAGCTCAAAGGACCTTTAAATTCAGCATTACCTAAAAAAATCATGATTACTGAATGCAATTGGCTGCAGTGAATAAATTGACAGAGTACAAAATCAGATATTTTTGAGCAAACATAAGACCTGTGAAATATACAAAGCCATAAAGTCTGGACCTGGATTAAGGTCTGGCTAAGCTGTAAGAATGCTGTCAGGTAGTATAGTAAACCTTATCCCTATGTTGGTCATCTTACTAAAGTAAGAATTAAGCAGTATCTTCACCCTTTTATCCTTTTCACTCCCTCTCCTATTGACAAGTTTTGTTCCTTCCTACAACTAACTATTGCAAGTTTAAGATATTGAGGCACCTCCTTTTGTGCACCTCCATGGTAACATGGTTAACACAGCTAACCATGAATCTGCAGGACTTGGTTCGATCCCAGTCTGGGCAGTCTGTGCACACAGGTGCTTTATGTAGGCCAACTGGGCTACTGCATTCTTTATTTCTTTGGGGATCATTTTGTTATATGCATTTTTTTATTATTATTTGGAGAAATTATGCAGGTTCAGCATCATCATATAGGAAACATCACTTTCTTTCTATTATCCATATTTCTAAGAGTAGAGTTTCATGTGAAAGTGACACTGAAAGTTCCTTGACCTTCTATAAACAGACATTGAAGTCTGCTTGCAGATATTAGAAAGGCAAAAAGAATTTTCTTCCAGGAATGCCTGGCGAGTTAAAGCAAATGATTTAACTTTCAATGCTGCCATCCTAAACGGCTGCTGGAGTTTTGCGCTGAAGTATGGGGAGGAGAACCAAGATGGGATGAGGTAAGGAGGTGTGAGGAGGTTGTAATGCTGCAACATTTCTTTTGCTGCATGATAAAAGTCTCCCAGATCAAATGATCCAACCTTTTAGTAGAATCAAGGCATAGAAAGCATACTGGTGTTGAGATTAACATTTGATTTGCTTATCATCAGATAACTTAACTCATTCTAGCTCTGACAAAAAAACAAGTAGGTAGGTTATAAACATCCAACTATTAAAGATTTCTCAGTTTGCCATGATATAATGTCTTGATTAATTTGCCTTCACTCTGTGGTCATGTTTCATGTTCACAATTATAGTTTCATTTAGTTTCATGTTCATTTACCTTTGTGTAAATACTAATAACTATGTAATACAGGACAGTTATAAAATCATTTAAAGAGCTTAAATGGTTATTTTAAAAATATATTTTTCTTATACTAGCACAAGTGTGTGTGTGTGTGTGTGTGTGTGTGTGTGTGTGTGTGTGTGTGTGTGTATATATATATATATATATATATATATATCTATATATATATATATATATATATATATATATATATATATATATATATATATATATATATATATATATATATATATATATATATTATATTTTCTAATCAAGCATATCACTGACAAATCACCCAGCTTACCTCATGCAAAGTACAAGTTTTACAACTACTATTAATAGATTTGAGATTAGATCTACGTAAATAACTACTACATTTCACTGGTAACATAACAGCAAATAAAAGTTAGTGGACTGGCACTACAATACCTTTAGCAAACCACCTGCCTCCTCTGTAATGCTGTATAGGAAAAGCAGTCATTGTTTTTTGTTTCAATTAAATCATATGAAATGTATAGCTTCTATACACAGTAAAAATGTTTCACTGCACAAGGGGTCCATTACCTACTTTGAACACTAAGCTGAGTGGCTCTGGTTTCTTCCTAATGTTTCAGCCACTCAGTAAATGTTTAATGATGCCATTCAGTGAATATGCAACAGACCAACTTTAAATTTGTGTATAATCACAACTGGTCAGTCACCAATATCATAATTCTGCATCATGATGTAAAACTTACAGGAAACCAGCAGAGCTATCATAGCCTTCCATGATGAAGGCTACAGTGTTTGAGATATTGCTTTCAGCTAGGTTTCACAGTAACGCTGTAACATATTGAATCTGGGTGCATGCAACAAACAAACATTTTCTAGTTTCTGTGCAGTTTCCTGATCAAAGTGGTGACTGATGTATTTCCACATATTTTGAAAATAACTTAAATATGCGGGGATGATGATACATGTTGCATTATCAATACACACATATGGTCCAATGCTTACATTTAATGCAAATTATATTAGCCTTTATATACATGTCTTCCAACTGGAATCCAGACTTATCAATAAATGAACGTGTTTATAGTACAGTATATGTAAGACTGAGCTTTTTCATCCGATGTGCATTGTGTAGCAAACTACCGACTACATTAACTAAACACTTGGCAGTCGGGCAGACCTTAGACAGTACTATTATGCATTCCTTGGAGAAGACTGATATAAAAAGATTCATAAAAAAAAAAAAAACTACACTACTAACCTTGAATACATCAATTAGCCTTCCAGAGAATAGCAAGGAGTGTTACCAAAGCCATTAAGCATACAAGACTATCTTTCCACAGGTTCTATTATGGTGTCAAGAACCCCATATACTATATCTTTCTCTTCAAGCTGGGAAAAACAAACATTTATTTAAAGGAGTTACGAAAAGGCCTTCGCATTCTGGAAGAAGCAGAATCGTGGCTTATCACAAGCTTGGGTGACTCACATCCAATTGTTGAAGAGCTGTACCAGCTCATCTTACTGGCTAATGAAGACCGTGAGATATACCTTGAAAGATGGCATCAGGACTCCAAGAAACCCATGGAGAAACTGAAGGTCAATAATGAAGAACTACAACAGCTACCATTCTTTACCTCTCAAAATGAAAGTTTGTCTAGAATTTTTGATTCACTCAACCAAATGTATTGCTCACAACCAAATAAACTGGATGGTATGTAGTTACTTCTTTCTTCGTTATACTGCTGAATGATTTTTTTTTGTATAATCCAACAAAAATGTGTCAATGGCCAAATTACAGCCCTTAATTTTCTCTTATTTACTTTTCTGTACTGCTTTACATAATAATTCAAAATATACTTTGAGTAGCTGTGATTCAGTGTCAGTACAATGTACCTTTTGAATGCATTTGTGCTACAAATGGATGATATTTTATCAAATAGTAAAAATCAACACAAATCTCTAGCATCCAACTATATTTGTTTATTTTTTCCAACACCCAATTCAGGCAGGGTCTTCAGCCACATACATTACATAATATATGAATTCTCTGTATGCAGTGGTATGCACATCTTATTATAGTGAGACAATGATTCTTGTCACTTTCTGTCTAGGTGGTAATAATGAATATGCTACTAAGACAGCTGGAAACTTTTTGTGATAGTTTATCTGCATTGAAGATTGGTGAGTGCTTTGTGTGCAGTGGTATGCCCAATTTATATTATGAAGCTTAATAATCTTTGTCACTGCTCTGCCAAGCCTATGGTACTGAATCTGCTACTTAGACAGCTGGACACTCTTTGTGACAGTTCATCTGTAGTAGTTGTTAAATGTTTAAATTATTTCTACTACAGCACTTTTGGACATCTGGGGATCACTGTACATGCCCTGACAAGAGTAAGGTAACCTTGGATAGGAGGCAGATACTTTTAGGAGGACAAACAGACATTCCAAAGAGGCCTAGTACTGGACCTTAGATCACTATCACTTCAGCATGGGTCTGTACAGATCTGCCCATTGATGCTATTGAAGGTATTGTTTCAATATTCGGTGCACAGCTTCTCTAGGAGTAAGATCTATCTTGGGGAATCCAAGAGAGCATTTCATATATTCATCTACAAGAAAGGGCAGATTAGTTTTTTAATTTATATAAAAATTTCCCGGAAATATAAGTCTCAGTTGATAATATATGAAAAGAACTCACTTGCAAGGTTTCCAACTTCTTAGAGGGATGTTGTTGTGACTGCCAACCACTGATTAATGATTTATTGAATCATGAATTGAATGTTATAACAGTATAAGGCTTGTGGCAGCCATTTTAAAAGTCAACAGTAGTTAATGAGGTCGTAAATTACAGTTCAAGGGAAAAATATATTACAGTAACAATATGTTGGCTGACTGTATAAGGAGGGTCCCATTTTCAAACAGACCAAAGGTGCTGCAAAGAACAGTGACCAGAAAAGTTTGAATAGATATTCTCTGACACCATTTTAGAGGCCAATACCAATGCTTATTACTGAGCTGATTCTGACATTAATACCTTGAAATGGTTGACACTTTGCTGACATTTTCCTTGCATAGAGTAAAGGGTATAATGGATAATGACAAATAATGAAAATAATGCAACTGACTCATTTTTGTAACACTTTATTCAAATAAATGGTGTAAATAAAAGTTGCATGATTCTTTAAAAAATTATCAACTTTACCATATTGTGGCATGATCAATAAATAAATAACAATAGATATGATAATATGTATTATTTCTCCTATCTGTTGACAGGTGTTATACAAACAATACCCAAATTTTATTACCTTGACTGGACCTGGAACTGGGAAAAGTAGAACTAACACCAAGCCAATGAGATAAGCAGCAAAATGGAGCCTTAGAAAGCATTTAAAAAGAAAAATGAAGGAAAAGTGAAAGGAGGGTAGATCTGCTACTTCCAGAGAAGTAGTTGTGCAAAAATCTTCCAATGTCTTACTGACCCTGAAAAGAGTGGGATTCCTTACTCAGGAATTCTTTCTTCATCTGCTCCCTGAGGGCTGGGGGAGGAAGAGCTGGCTCCTCCCCTCGGGCCCTTCTCTGGTTCACCATCTGGCGCCAGAATTTGACACAAGTACGATAGTTCTCAAAGTAAGGTTGACACCCATCTCTGTCTCGACCCTTCTCTAGGCAGGTCAAGGAGAGTTGGCGCTCAGCTGCACATGGATTGTTATCTGGATGTGTGATGTCTGTGGTAGTCATTAAGCAGCCAGACTCTGGGTGGACTTTAACTGTTTTCCAATATGTATTTGTCCCATAACCCCAGGTAAAACTTTTTTGCTTGTAAGGGGGACTGTGGTGCTTCTCATCAGAGCTTGCAGCCATCTGAGGGACAGAGAAGCAGAAATGGTTGAGGAAGGGATTTGTGTACCCCTAGTCATTCACTCAGTCGAATAAGGAACTTTTGATTTGATATAAATGATGCACAAGCAAGTTACTTTATTGAAAAGCCTAATTATTACAAAACCCCGTTTAAGAAGTTTTCAATTACAGAAATCACTGACAGAAATATATGTCAATTTGTAATCCTGAATCAGCCATGTCCATGGTCTGAAAGAATTCTGCAAAATTCAGTCGAGATGTTTTCTTTTCATTTGCATCATCCTATATGCTAGTTAAACAAGGTCTTTAATATATGGAGTTGTATATTTGGACAGTGGTGGGCACTGCTATCCGAAAAGTTAGCTTCGCTAACTGGTAAATCACTAACTAAAAAGTTGGTTCCGCTTACGCTAAACCGTCAAACTGATAAATAAATTAGTGGAAGCTAACACTAACCGCTAACCACTAACTTTTTAATACGGATTTAACTTCGGTTTAGTATTTTGGATCTAAAACAATTAAAAACAGACCTAGTGACCTGAAACTTCAATATGTTGTAGCTTAGACATAAAGCTTTCCAGAAAGGTATAGCATGCCAAAATTAGATTGTGATAAATGTGTCCTCAAACTGGATGGCATGCGCTGGGTGTTTCCTTTTGACATGTGACTTCAAGTTGTAAAGGCTTGCTGTCTGTCCATTAATGATGGTCTCCTAGGGGTGGCACATGATGCACTGGAAGAGCAAGACATTGGCGTTCATTATATCTCTTGATTTATCAGCTTGAGTGTCCTCCGCCTCACCCACAGCTGCTGCCGGCTCCTTAACAGGGTCACCATCCTCAGGCGGAACAAAAACGTCTTGACTTGGGTCACCTTCCATGACATCGATAATGATGAAAAAGGCGACAATAATGAACGCAACTACACGGTGACAACGTCGCAGCTGAACTGAACAAAGAACCCAACAAGCAACAATATGAAGAGAAGAGAAAGAAGCCTCCAGGATATCCTAAATCCGTATATTTTACCCAAGATTTCCCGCAACTTTACGCAATTTTTTTTTTTTTTTTTTCATAACTGACACTTTTCTTTATTATTTTAAGTTTACTTTTTGTCAGGTGGAAAATATCGAATTCTTGTTATGAAATTCCGAGTTCAAAGAGTTGGAAATGGAAGGTGCATTACCCTAAAATACCAAAAAAGTTTCCTTAATAATTGTCCAACTACCATACTTTAAGGCATAATTTACCCCAAAGTGGAATCCCTTACAATGGCAGGGTTTTTTGGAGTGCAAAGTTCTTTACAACTAATCATATGTTGTTGGAACACTCAAGTTTTATGTCATTGTCAGGTTAAGAAGAATCCCAAGGTGAAACCTTCCTATGTTTCCTCTTGGAGTGTGCCCATGGGTATGCATTAGTCTCAAAGCAGTTCTGTAAAGGCGTGCATTAAAGAACACCCAAGGTTAAGGAATGGTATTGCCTCGGTGAGAAGCACAGTGAGAAGTCGAATCAGCCAGGCTTGCTGGGAATCAGGACCAATGTAAGGCTCTGTCATGCAGGGCTAGTTCTCCTGAAGAGCCACACAAAGAGGCATTTCAGGAGTTGCACTAACATCAGCAAGGGATATTTCAATGAAAATTAGCTACCTCTAACCAACCTATTGAGTCCTGAATTTTTTTTAATTAAGCCTCCCTCTCAGGTTAGCGCTACGTTACCTGCCGCAATAATACACCACTCAGCGTGCCAAGCAGGATGCTTACCCATTTATTGCTTATGCGGATTTACAGCAAAATGCTGAAGTTGCTGAGACCTGAGAAGGCAGAGTAAATTACCCGAGGAACCACCTATGCCAGCATACCCACCTCTCATCACAATACCCTCCTTGAGATCACCCGATGAGAGACCTGCTGGAACCAGTGGACGGCGCCCACCTCAGCCAATGACAGGCAGTGTAAACCAAAATAAAGTAATTCTCTGTTTCCCGAATGGTCTCATTCATGATAATGGACACTACCTTTCGAGTAGCGAAGCTACACTGCTGTCATCCAGTCTAGGCCTCCTGTCCCCACGAAGAAACTTCAAGAAAGCTCACAGAGTCAGCGCCGTTGGAGGGTTCATAATACTAGTAGTAGTAGTAGCATTGCTGACCTGCTGGACTTTGAGGCGACGGTGGTTGATAGTCGTATCAACCACAAGCTCTGTTAGCTTAAAAATAAAATGTTTAGTAAAGTTTGTAATATTAAATAAAGATGGTTGTCGGCCACAGTCATTGGCGGGGTGGGGCCAATGAATTGCTTTGTGAAAGGATATGAGAAAATATACCGCTCACAACGCAACTCTAATAGATGGAGGCCCGTCTTAAAAAAAAAAAAATAGTAGTAGTAGTAGTAGTTAGAGTCCCTTGATAGAGAGAGTCCCGACAACCTAAGATTTGGACGCCATTATTGGCCCTGTTTTCGCCGCGCTTTTCAAACGCTAGCACACGCTCTCTTTTTGTATTTCTGTTTAACAGCCACACGAGTCGTCCACTGAAACTGAGTACACTTGTGTCAGACCTGCACACCTTCCCCTAACAGCAGGCTGGGAGCCAGCAGCCAACGAGCTCTGGGAAAATAAATAAGACAATTTGTGTCTACAACAACAGGTGTCGCCAACCCACCATTACGCCCATATACTTTACCATAATTTGGTCACCAGCCGTTGGAATGTGCCGTAAGAAGGTGACAGGAGATTATTATTAGCCTTACGATCAGCCACTGTCTCAGTATAGGCACTCAATAATCACGTGGCCTGTGATATAGGCGTGTCACGGCGGGCTGCTGACGACGTCGAGAGGAGGCATCGCTCAGTGAGAGACTTCAAACAAGTCTGCTGCAGCTGGGTGCTTCGACACTACCCAAGCTCCATCAATGCAAAGGCAATTTGCTTCCTTTCCGTTACCTGCTTCGATCTAGTAAACTTTAGCATATATGGAGAGAAAATTAGTGTAAACTAATTATCTTGGGGTGAAGGGGGCACTGATTCCATTACTCTCCGTGCTGCTCTCTTTAGTGTGTTAACACACACACACACACACACACACACACACACACTTTAAGATGTAAGTTGCTGCAATAAATGTTCTGTGCGATTCCAAGGTATTGTGAAGATAAGTCATCAATGATTATAGTTCAATAACATTTAATTTAATTTAAATACCTATTGTTGATCAAAAAAATAATACAGTAAAATACTAAGGCCATGTAGGCTAAACGTGTTTCATTTTTGCTTGAGGGTCAAAATAGCTAGGTTTAGAGTCTTCAACATATTATAATGGCATTGGTACCCATGAAAATGAAGACTGTGCAACCTTATAGACTAGGCTATTAAATAAAGATGGACTTATAACCCAACCTAGAGGAGTTTCTAGCTGAAGACCCTTCACATGAACAAATAGTAATCTAACCTATCACCGCTGAAATAGTACTATTTCTCCGCATTTTAAAATCTCAGAAACGAGTAATAATAATGGAAACGGTTACCAGAGTGATGATTGGCAAATGCAATCTAAACAAATAATGTGTTAACTTTTAGAGTGAGTTGGGTGTGATTCTAGAGTTTTACCAAAACAGGTATGGCTCACCAAAAGCTAGCTTCTGTTGTGAGGGCCCAGAAGGGGGTCCACGAGGCAGACGTGGAGTGTGTGAGGGCCCAGAAGCGGGTCCACGAGGCAGACGTGGAGCGTGTGAGGGCCCAGAAGCGGGTCCACGAGGCAGACGTGGAGCGTTTGGTGGCCCAGAAGAGAGCCTATGGCGCTGATGTGGAGTACAAGGCACTTTTGAGCAAAAAGCTTAAATGTAACAAATATACAGAATAGTTCCAAAACATGTCTTTTACTGTACTGTTATATAGACAGATCCCATGCAGAAACAACTTGGAACAAAAACTAATTACAAATGTGATATACTTGCATAATAGAAAATCTGTAATATCAGTCACCTTCTAAAAGAGGTGTCAAGACATGACCAAGAGTCCTTTTTTTTTTATCGAGGCAAAAATGCACTTGCCCACAGAGGTGCCATTTTTCCATTTCATGCAAAATCTGCAAGGCCCAGTCCGCGTCGTTGTCTACAGAAGCGGCACGGCGCGCTCCTCCAAATCAGCTGAGGATGGGCAAACAGGCACTGCCCCTCACCCATGGTATAATATTTGAGTATAATAACTTTTTTTTATTATGCCCATCACCCTTCTCAACATTCACTGTAGGGTACACTCTCTCTCTCTCTCTCTCTTTGTGTATGTGTGTGGTCTGGGTATCTATGTAAATCTTTGTAAATATGTAAATTTTCTCTCTCTCTCTCTCTCTCTCTCTCTCTCTCTCTCTCTCTCTCTCTCTCTCTCTCTCTCTCTCTCTCTCTCTCTCTCTCTCTCTCTCTCTCCCATTCTACTCATCCATGCTTTCTCCAGGTACTGTTTCACACTTTCCCCCGACGCACTTTTTGGTGGCCCATATTAAGCTAGTATTATTTTCTTATCCAGTTTAAGCATGTGCTTTTTTATCCACCTAGAATCACGCAAACACAGGGTACTGGGTTTCGAATCAACAGGCTAATGAGTTTAATTTCAAAAGGGAACTGGGTTTCATTTCAGCAGAGTACTGCAGCTGGCTTCATCTGTGTGTGTGTGTGTGTGTGTGTGAAAGGGATGCACGCAAGAAAACACTGTTGGTTTAATTCTAAAATGTACTTCAGGATTTTACGACATTAAAGTTGCACATCTTTCATACCTGTTCAATTCTACTCTATGTCCATAAAAGAAAAAAAGGAGAACCATGACGAGCTTTATAATCTTCATTTCTTACTTTCCATGACTTTCGTGAAAGGAGTTATAAAAATATGTAGTGCTATATAGTTCGTATATAATTAGCCCTCAAATATATCGGCTAAGCTGGTTACAGTTTCTTTAATCCATTTATTTTCGTTTGGCAGTGACGTACCTCCTGAGCACCTCCCACTGGCCCACACATCTCACTTTTTTTCTCCACTTCACCCCATGGTTGCAGTTTCAACCACTCCGGGAATAGACCAAATCACAATTCCGGAGCTTATACACACGACCACTCTCAGTATTAAAAATAAAGAACATCTGACTTAGAAGCGTCTAGCACAACAATTAGTCACTTTAGCTGTTAATTTTACGCCAGCACTGGGATGAAGACGGAAGTCAAGGGTTCCTGGACGGCCTGATCATCATGGTGGACGAGCGCAGGTACTCCTTGTTGCGCCACATGTGCCAGTTGATGCCGATGCCGTCCCCCTCTCCAGGCTCATTGTAAGGGCCATTCAGGTTGGCCCAAGAGCACCTGTTGAACCACCAGCCGCCGATCTTCCAGTACTTGGCGCAGTTGATCTCGTGTGACGTGTCGTGATCCTCGTCGTGGGTGGTGAACATCATACCGTCGGCTGTGAAGTTGTCCCGTTTGCCTTCATTCGTTAAGGAGTCGCCTGCCGTGCCGCTGTAGCCCGAGATGTGTAATCGGTATCCGTTATCCTCGTCCTCCACGTAGAAACGGTTGTACTTGGCGTATGCTGTCTCGCCCTCGAAGTCCGACAAGTCGATGCGGATTTCATAGTGTTTCGTGTTCGTCCAGATGTACAGATTCTCCAGCCCAACCCAATAATCTATGCTGGCGTTGCCGAAGCCCATTTTGTAGTCATGCCATTCGCGATCGAAGTCTACTACAGTGGAGTGAGGTCGTCGACGCTGCACCACCGTCCAGCCTCCGCCGTCTGTCTCCATGTCACAATATACGGTGACTGGTCTCTTTCCAATGTGGTCCATGTGGAAAGTGTAGATGCCTGACGTACTTGTCCCTTGCTTCAGGTCTGAACAGTCCATCACCGTCAGCCGGGCGAGCACGTCCCTGGTGGTCTGCTCCACACTCGTCACTCGAGACTTGAGCAAGTTGAGTCTCTTGGTGAGTGATTCGTACATGCGCCTCATGATCACCACCAGATCGTTCTCCCCGTGAAAGATGTCTTCGTCGAAGGTGTTATCCTCTTCCTCTGGTTCTGGCTCCACGCGTTCGTAAGTTACCGCCTCCTCCTGCTGCTCTTCTTCATCGCTCTCGTCATCTCCCGGCGAGTCGGCGTCGGTACGTTCCGTCACTCCATCAGCAGTGTCGCTTGTGGAGGAAGCAGAAGATTCAGCTCCTGCCGAGGAGTGCTCCTCGTCGCCTTCTTTTACCACCCCAATAGCATGAATGTCATTCAGGCCGTGCACAGCGACGCCATTCTGAGTGCCCTTCTCAGCCATGCCTGCCATTGGATGCTGAGGTTTAAAACTTGATGTGGGTCCCCTCCCACCGTCCAGAGTTCGACATTCACAGCTCACCGTCAGGAGCGACACCACCAGAGCTTTCCAAAACATAGTACTGGTTGTGTGAGTGACGAGAGATTCCAAAAATACCTTTCCGGCACGTGCTCAAGTAAGGACTGTGGCGCCTGGTCGTGCCACCGTGGTGACAGGCTCGCGAGGCGCAGAAGACTGGCCTGGCATGGGCGTGGCCTCATACTGCCCATGAGGCTGCCCCACTTCGCCACGTCCGCTCTACAACTCGATCGAGCAGCAGAGGAAAGGGACAGTGTTATCAGACGCAGTGTCAGCATTAACATTAGAATCAAATTACAAAGAATGAATATAATTTACTTAATTAGTGCTCCGAAAAGGGGGACTTTGCTACTTTGCCTTTTCATTCGATCAGTCCAATTAAAAACATAAGGGAGTAATGGAGATAAAGAGCAAAATGAGTGGTGTAGTACATATGAGACCAAATGAAAGAAGAAAAATGAAATGAAAGACAGGGCAAACACGAGCTGCAAAAATATACAGACTGCATGGCCACTAAAGAAATCAATCACAGACAAACAAAAAACAAACGAAAGATTATACGGAGCGTGCAGTAACGAAGGACATAAAAAAAAACGGAGAGAGAGAGAGAGAGAGAATAAACAATAGAATACAAACAGACAGAGAACCCCAGGGGAGGGAGAGGTAGCACTATGATGAGGGGGGGCGCCTAGGCTGTTTGCTAATCAGTGACTGGGTGGACTAGGGGTGTGTCTGGCTTCCGGTGGCTCGATTACACAAGGACGCCAAGTACCCTCAGCATCCTCCTCGTGCGCCCTGGTCCTCCTCACTCCGCGTCGCCTAACAAGAAGCCTGGCATAATATCATTTCACTCCGGGCTCACTTCCTTCCTATTCAGATCCGAATTTGATTGATTACATAGGAAATAGAAAAAGCAGGAAAAAAAAACTTTGAAAAATGACAAGAAAAAAGAAATCCTTGAGGGAAGAAAAATAACAGAAAGAGAGAGGAGGAAAGGGGAAGGAAAAGAGGGGAAGCATGGAGTGAGTATGGAGAGAGGAAGAAGGGATAGAGAGAAGGGATGGAAAGAAATGAAAGGGTGAGAAGTTATTACGCCTGATTCGGTTTAAAGTTGTGGGCATACGGTATAGCAGCGCGTACGTGGCTTTTGACTAATATGATGAGCAGCGTCCAGAGGGGGGTCGACCGTCATATTGCAGTTTCGAGTAAATTAATGTAGGGGAACTGCTACAGACGAGAGAGGGTACTTTTTCGTTGTTACATTATCTTTACATTATATATATATTTTTTTAATATTGAAAATTTCACTTTTACACACACACACACACACACACACACACACACACACACACACACACACACACACACACACACACACACACACACACACACACACACGTACACGTATACACACACACACACACACACACACACACACACACACACACACACACACACACACACACACACACACACACACACACACACACACACACACACGAATAAGCCAACATTTACAAATAAGTAATACATGAAATAATGTTACAAAATAATAGGTATATAATGTAAAATTAAATATATGCCGGTAGTTTAAATTTCACATATTCATTCTGATTTTTTAATGAATATTTCAATTTACGTTTTTTTATATAATCTGTTACTTGCCCCCCCCCCCAAAAAAAAAAAAGTCACAATAAATAAATAAAATTAACACAAATAATTTATACTCTCATCATCCCAGGGAAGGCGTTGTGTTTATATGTAACTTGAATGAGGTTGGGGGAAGGCAGCATTATTTGTCTCTTTTCCGCTTGTTTTCTGCCCTAGCTCAACCATTTATTAGGGTGCCATTGCCGCATACGTGACGTGGTGGGATTCTCATCTTCATTTTCTTAAGACATTGAGCTGGTAATGCGAGCCGTATTTTTGGGGGCGTGGGGTGGGTAGGGTGCTAGAAGGGCTATAGCCCCCCAATGTTTTCTATGTCGACCTCAAAATTCCCCTAAAAGTGCTTATTTAAAAAAAAAAAATTAAATAAAATCACCCAACTGAGCATGCTCGCTTCGCGCTCCACCCTTCCCCACTAACTCATGAACCCATGATGGTCTCTAGGTCCGCCCCCCCAAAAATTCTGCCCAAATTACGGGCCTGACAACACATGTATTGATATTAGACAAGTAGACGAGCTCCGTTACCTCAAACTGAAAGAAGTTGGCTCAAACGATCAGCAGCTCAACCCAATGAAAAATATCTACATGAGTACGTTACCTCCTTGTCGTAAGAGCCTTTATAGAACAGCACGTTCGACGGGTGAACTACCAAGTCAAGTCGAATATGGAGAAGACCTCATTTACGTAACCCTGTGTATATCACTTTGTATATACAAGTTATAAAATAGCAAATTAAGGTTTTATATTCAGTGGCTGGGTTGCTGCTGCATTATTCTAACAATATTTTCAAAGCGAGGTTTAATTTCCCTTTCCACTGCCCCAGTCATCAAAGAACCCACATCTTGTAACTGGTTTCGCTTTTTTTCTTTAATATCCACCAGATAGAAAAGCCTATTTCTGCCAGATATGTTGCTAGATAAGTCATGGCCATTCGTGTAAGTTTTTGGTGGTCTGAAATTCCTAAAAGTAAGCATCAGAAAGCTCCATAAGAGAATTCATGGCATGATGACTTCTGTCCAAATGATTTCCATGTACCCTTTGAAAAAAAAAATCATGCACCCTGGGGTGCACCATGCACCTAAGTTAATAATCAGTGCTCTAAATACTTGGGGATCTGAAAAAAAAAAGTAGTTTCAGACTACCGTGGGGGTGGTGCACTGGGGACCCTGCTGGCCCATGGCCGTGTGTGTGTATTTCACCACGGCCTGATCACGCGTTGGACTCGCAATCGCCAGCAAGTACCCTCCCGATTAGAGCTCATTAGGCTCATTTGTTCATCTCTCAGTACTGCCAAGGCCTCACACACACCACACACCCCATCCCCCTTGCTCAAGGGGGGATAGCACCCACTCCTAGTCATCGAAAAAAAAAACCGGTCTGAGTTGGGCTCGAACCTCTGCCTGTCAAGCCGCGAAGCCTGGCAGCGCAGCGTTTTAACCGATTGAGCTATCGGAGTGGTAGTGTGTGTGTGTGTGTGTGTGTGTGTTGGGGTCGGTGACACCATCCCATATATCAATAAGACGTGTTAACGCATTCAGTCTCTCAAAATAGCTTTTTTTTTTTTTAGTATATATAAACCGCAGGATGGTCGGCAACATTCTGTACATCGGTCACGTCCACCCCGAGAACAAGCACTGCGGGCTGCCGGAGCCGCGCCACGGAGGCCCGACAGGAACGGGGTTCACCCACTGGTACGCCTTCTGGGGCATATTTAGGGCAGGGGCGACGTGTGCGGCGGCGGGTGGAGGAGCAGGAGGCCGCCAACGTCCCAACACTGGAAGAGTACGCCTCCCGTGGTGGCGACGAACGCCATGGCCGAGGCACCCTGGAGCCGGGGGCTCCCGAGGAAGGGATGCCCCCTCCCAGAGGATGGACTCTGCAATACAGGGGGATGTTTCAGTAAGAGGCTTTTCTGCATTGAAACGAGAGACCTCCTTCGGAGAAACATGGAAACATGGGAATGCAGGCAACATAAAGCCTATTGGCTCATTACGGGGTCCCCCGCTTTGGTGATTTAATCTGCTCGACAGCCACTTGGGGCTTGAGGAGCAGATGAAAGCACCTCGATATAAAAGAGAAAGGAAAGAAGAGGAGAGGAGGCCTTCTTCCAAAAGGACAAAATAAGGTGAGCGGGAGGCCATCCTTCAAAAATGATATAACATGAGGAGAGGGAGGCCTTCTTCCAAAAAGGAATAAAAAGAGAAGAGGAGATCTCCTTCCAAATAAGAAAGAAGAAGAGGAGAGGGAGATCTCCCTCCAAAAAGGAAAGAAAAAGAGAAGGGGGAGATCTCCCTCCAAAAAGGAATAAAAAGAGAAGGGGGAGATCTCCCTCCAAAAAGGAATAAAAAGAGAAAGGGGAGATCTCCCTCCAAAAAGGAATAAAAAGAGAAGGGGGAGATCTCCCTCCAAAAAGGAATAAAAAGAGAAAGGGGAGATCTCCCTCCAAAAAGGAATAAAAAGAGAAGGGGGAGATCTCCCTCCAAAAAGGAATAAAAAGAGAAAGGGGAGATCTCCCTCCAAAAAAGAAAGAAAAAGAGAAGGGGTAGAACTCCTCCAAAAGGAATAAAAGAGAAGGGGAGATCTCCTCCAAAAAGGAATAAAAGAGAAGGGGAGATCTCCTCCAAAAGGAATAAAAGAGAAGGTGAGATCTCCCACCAAAAAGGAATAAAAAGACCCCGGGGAGATCTCCCTCCAAAAAGGAATAAAAAGAGAAAGGGGAGATCTCCCTCCAAAAAGGAATAAAAAGAGAAGGGGGAGATCTCCCTCCAAAAAGGAAAGAAAAAGAGAAGGGGGAGATCTCCCTCCAAAAAGGAATAAAAAGAGAAGGGGGAGATCTCCCTCCAAAAAGGAATAAAAAGACAAGGGGGAGATCTCCCTCCAAAAAGGAATAAAAAGAGAAAGGGGAGATCTCCCTCCAAAAAGGAATAAAAAGAGAAGGGGGAGATCTCCCTCCAAAAAGGAAAGAAAAAGAGAAGGGGAGATCTCCCTCCAAAAATGAAAGAAAAAGAGAAGGGGGAGATCTCCCTCCAAAAAGGAATAAAAAGAGAAGGGGGAGATCTCCCTCCAAAAAGGAATAAAAAGAGAAGGGGGAGATCTCCCTCCAAAAAGGAAAGAAAAAGAGAAGGGGAGATCTCCCTCCAAAAAGGAAAGAAAAAGAGAAAGGGGAGATCTCCCTCCAAAAAGGAATAAAAAGAGAAGGGGAGATCTCCCTCCAAAAAGGAATAAAAAGAGAAAGGGGAGATCTCCCTCCAAAAAGGAATAAAAAGAGAAGGGGGAGATCCCTCCAAAAGGAATAAAAGAGAAAGGGAGATCTCCTCCAAAAGCAATAAAAAGAGAAGGGGGAGATCTCACTCCAAAATGTAATAAAAAGAGAAGGGGAGATCTCACTCCAAAAAGGATAGAAAAAGAGAAGGGGGAGATCTCCCTCCAAAAAGGAATAAAAGAGAAAGGAGAGATCTCCCTCCAAAAAGGAATAAAAAGAGAAAGGGAGATCTCCTCCAAAAGGAATAAAAGAGAAGGAGATCTCCTCCAAAAAGAATAAAAGATAAGGGGAGATCTCCTCCAAAAGGAAAGAAAAGAGAAAGGGAGATCTCCTCCAAAAGGAATAAAAGAGAAAGGGAGATCTCCTCCAAAAAGGAATAAAAGAGAAGGGAGATCTCCTCCAAAAGGAATAAAAAGAGAAAGGAGAGATCTCCCTCCAAAAAGGAATAAAAAGAGAAGGGGGAGATCTCCCTCCAAAAAGGAATAAGAGAAAGGGAGATCTCCTCCAAAAGGAATAAAAGAGAAGGAGATCTCCTCCAAAAAGAATAAAGAGAAGGGAGATCTCCTCCAAAAGGAAAGAAAAAGAGAAAGGAGATCTCCTCCAAAAGGAATAAAGAGAAAGGGGAGATCTCCCTCCAAAAAGGAAAGAAAAAGAGAAGGGGGAGATCTCCCTCCAAAAAGGAATAAAAAGAGAAGGGGGAGATCTCCCTCCAAAAAGGAATAAAAAGAGAAGGGGGAGATCTCCTTCCAAATAAGAAAGAAGAAGAGGAGAGGGAGATCTCCCTCCAAAAAGGAAAGAAAAAGAGAAGGGGGAGATCTCCCTCCAAAAAGGAAAGAAAAAGAGAAGGGGGAGATCTCCCTCCAAAAAGGAATAAAAAGAGAAGGGGGAGATCTCCCTCCAAAAAGGAATAAAAAGAAAGGGAGATCTCCTCCAAAAGGAATAAAAGAGAAGGGGAGATCTCCTCAAAAGGAAAGAAAAAGAGAAGGGGAGATCCCCCTCCAAAAAGGAATAAAAAGAGAAAGGGGAGATCTCCCTCCAAAAAGGAATAAAGAGAAGGGAGATCTCCTCCAAAAGGAAAGAAAAGAGAAGGGGAGATCTCCTCCAAAAGGAAGAAAGAGAAGGGGAGATCTCCCTCCAAAAAGGAATAAAAAGAGAAAGGGGAGATCTCCCTCCAAAAAGGAATAAAAAGAGAAGGGGGAGATCTCCCTCCAAAAAGGAAAGAAAAAGAGAAGGGGGAGATCTCCCTCCAAAAAGGAATAAAAAGAGAAGGGGGAGATCTCCCTCCAAAAAGGAATAAAAAGAGAAAGGGGAGATCTCCCTCCAAAAAAGGAATAAAAAGAGAAGGGGGAGATCTCCCTCCAAAAAGGGAAGAAAAAGAGAAGGGGAGATCTCCTAAAAAAGGAATAAAGAGAAGGGGAGATCTCCTCCAAAAAGGAATAAAAGAGAAGGGGAGATCTCCTCCAAAAGGAAGAAGAAGGGAGATCTCCTCCAAAAGGAATAAAAAGAGAAGGGGGAGATCTCCCTCCAAAAGGAATAAAGAGAAGGAGATCTCCTCCAAAAGGAATAAAAGAGAAGGGGAGATCTCCCTCCAAAAAGGAATAAAAGAGAAAGGGGAGATCTCCCTCCAAAAAGGAAGAAAAAGAGAAGGAGATCTCCTCCAAAAGGAATAAAAGAAAGGAGATCTCCTCCAAAAGGAAAGAAAAGAGAAAGGGGAGATCTCCTCCAAAAGGAATAAAAGAGAAGGAGATCTCCTCCAAAAGGAATAAAAAGAAGGGAGATCCTTCCAAAAAGAAAGAAGAAGAGGAGGAGATCTCCCTCCAAAAAGGAAAGAAAAAAAGAAGGGGGAGCTCTCCCTCCAAAAAGGAATAAAAAGAGAAGGGGGAGATCTCCCTCCAAAAAGGAATAAAAAGAGAAGGGGGAGATCTCCCTCCAAAAAGGAATAAAAAGAGAAGGGGGAGATCTCCCTCCAAAAAGGAAAGAAAAAGAGAAGGGGGAGATCTCCCTCCAAAAAGGAATAAAAGAGAAAGGAGAGATCTCCCTCCAAAAAGGAATAAAAAGAGAAGGGGGAGATCTCCCTCCAAAAAGGAATAAAAAGAGAAAGGGGAGATCTCCCTCCAAAAAGGAATAAAAAGAGAAGGGGGAGATCTCCCTCCAAAAAAGAATAAAAAGAGAAGGGGGAGATCTCCCTCCAAAAAGGAAAGAAAAAGAGAAGGGGGAGATCTCCCTCCAAAAAGGAATAAAAAGAGGAGAGGGTGGCCCCCCTCCAGAATGTAAACATTGCTTAACTATTACTAATAAATGATAAATAATAACATATATACTTTTTTTTAAGGAATTAGAGACTCAAAACCTTACAATAATTAGTACCTAAGAATTGTTAGTGATCGTGGCTTTTGTTTTGTGTGTACGAACAATATCCCTCAACCTTTAGTAATGAAATGTATTAAAAGATTCACAAGATTGGAGTTATGCATTTGAAATGTACCGTTTTTAGTGAATATTACTGAAATATTTTGCCCTATTAGTAAAGTACAGTTTTAACGATCTCTAGCTTAAGCAGCACCCACACCAATGACCGTTGATTACATTTGATAATGGTGTCGCTGTGGCCAGAGAGGAATTACTAATTTCGTCTTGACTATTATCATTCTCTGCGGTGCAAATAAAGGCGCGAATTAAGAACTCTTGGGAAAAAAAGAAAAAACACTTCTGGTGGAATTGTTTTGAAGAATGGAAAGGAAAAGATGATCAAGGGGACGATGGAACATAGTAATGATGATATTAATTATAATAATAATAATGGTGATGGTAATGATAATAATAATAATAATAATAATAATAATAATAATAATAATAATAATAATAATAATAATAATAATAATAATAATAATAATAATAATAATAATAATAATAATAATAATAATAATAATAATAATAATAATAATAATAATAATAATAATAATAATAATAATAATAATAATAATAATAATAATAATAATAATAATAATAACTGATAATAGTGATAACAATAATGATAATGATAATAATAATGATGATAATAATAATAATAATAAGGAAGAAGAAGAAGAAGAAGAAGAAAAAGTCGGTGCGCATCCCATTTATTTGATATTCCTCCATTTTGGTAAAGTTAAGGTAAAGTTGAGGCATACGTATAGCTGCGCGTGTCCGGTGCTCATCTGTCAAAAGCGTTTACAATATGTAGCTAATGGTATTATGACGTACACACACACACAAACACACACACACACCTATTTAACCTCCCACACAGCTCTACAGCCCAAATTTTGTTACAGCCCTTTTACCCCTCACTTATAGGCTACACCTTGTTTAACACACTGGAGGGGACGAGGGGAAAACAGAGCTCGTGTAAATTATGATTGCATATTTGGAACTCCTCCATTCTCGCATGATGTGGAAAACCCTCACACAGTGTTTCTGGGAATTATCTATCGTCTGGGTACACACACACACACACACATACAGACACACTCATGAGTCCGCACACAGTTTTGATCGGTTGCAGGATATTTGTTACTCCCACTCAACGATTCTCTAGAGTCTAAAGTCTAGACTCCTAGCTCTCGTTTGTAACAAAGTCTACAGATAGAAGAGGACACACACACACACACACACACACACACACACACACACACACACTCCACGTTCAGCTATGATTTATATATGTTATAGTTACCCAAATAAATGGAAACCTGTGATGAAAAGGATCGTGCAAACGAGTTTTTCTAGAGTCTAGACATCGTTTATTTTCGAAAACTTTCTTCACAAAATATATTCTCTCTCTCTCTCTCTCTCTCTCTCTCTCTCTCTCTCTCTCTCTCTCTCTCCTTGTCAAGTGGAGATTGTGATGGTAGGGGAGGAAAGCTTTGTTATGGCAATGAGTGCCTTGAGGATGGGGGACGAATTTAGTTTTCCATTTGCACAGTTGTGATTTTAGTGCATAGGCTACCTCATTAATTGTGTACTACCAGCTGTTGGCCTGAGCGGAGGGAGAGGCGGGAGACTAGGCTACACGACGGGCGGAAGCTATTATGATATTAAAATGTTGGCTAATAAAAGAAAGTGGTTAATAAAAGATGAATAAAAGATAAAGGATGAAAAAAAATATAGAAACATATGATGGGCCATCGTGCCATTAACCGACTTTAGCAATTTACCAATAACCATGCGCGCTAGTAGTAGGTGACGACGAAATGCATGTTTGTAACTGTAGGTAAAGGAAATTAAAATTGAACGTGAGAGTTAATGATTAGGCTACTTGTGACCTTCGATCTGAATGTCGGTCACACACACACACACACAGCTGCGGGGAAGGTGTCATATGATTAATTTTTCACTCCCTTTGTATTATTTTATGAGAAACCGCAATAGACAAAGCTTTCATTAAATAGTAATTTGGCGTATGTGTGTATATAAGGCGTTTATAGGCTATTCATGTGTTTTGCATTGGTAGTTGAATCATGGAGCTAGATGGGAGGAGACTAATGTATGATTGACAGACGGATACGATCATACTGAAAGTGCTAACATAAAGTGTCCCCGTGTTCATGTTTTCTACAGTTTTACGTTTTGACCATTCGATGTATATCATTTACTTAACCGAGAGAAAAGCGCCGACGGGCGACTGACGGCATGACTTCCAAATAGACAGTAATCTGACTTACCATATATCTATCCTACCAGCACAATACAACTCACTTATATATGTACTTCCTTACCGTCTGCCACTTCTCAGGAATGAAAGGCTGGGGATGTCCAAGACTGGTGATTGTTTTCTTGCCGATGACACTGCAAGAATATAACGACGTGTGGGATCACGGTGCTCGAGCGATCCTGCCGGTGGCCGTGCCGTGCCGTGGCGTGGGGCGGCGGGCGGCGCGGCTCCTGCTGAGTCCTCATCCGAAGTGTTTTGCAGTCAGCATCACTTCTTATTAATAAAGCAGTCGATTCTTAACTTTTTTTTTATTGCCCAAAGCACCCTTTCCACCATAATTTAGAATGTTTCCAAGATTGCCAGACTTATAAAGTGCAAACCTCCCCTACTGGGGTTGAGGGAGGGGGGCGGGTGCAGCGGCGTCACCTCACCGGAGGGGGGTGGGGGGGTTACTCGTTGCGGGAGGCCCAGGGAGAGCTGTGGCAAACGTCAATGGGCAAGCTGTTTTGAATCTTCCGGTTCAAAGATGATTGTGGTGCACGGTTCGATTGGCTGCTTGCAGCAGGTAATTAACCGATGCATATTGCGTTTTGTACCACCCGAGGGAGTTTGCGGGAAATAAAAATATCAATATTCTTATAAATGTTTGAGTCTGCCAATATGTGATCCGAATTCCACCCCTGAAACTCCCCCAGGGAAAGACTTCCCCCCTGATTGAGAACCCCTGCTCTACACTCCTTTGATCCTCACTCGCACCTTCACTCACCCAGTCTTGCCTTTTATTTCGACGAAATATTGTGTATAGAATGAAAGATTTTGAGAAAATATGATATGGCAAGTTGCTGATGGCAGTATTTGGGTATTTGGAGGAGTATTGCTTGAAACTTTCACTGATATCCATTAGCAAGGAATAGGCATTAAAAATATGCATAGATATGTTTTAATATATTATTGCACTGACCTACATAGAAAATTGTTGACAAATCAAGAAAAAAAAATAATGTTGTTAAGTACAATAATACAAAATGACAACACAGTAGTGAAGTTCTTTGGTTTCTCTACAAGGTAGGGCTCTAAAGCCTAAAACTAAACACAACTGAAACTATAAAAAATTACAGCCGAGATGCAAATATGACTGATGCTGATGCAATATAAAAGTATAAAGTTTGGAATAATAATAATGCACAAATCAATTTGCACTTCATACAGTGTTTAACATAGGTAAATGCCTCTGAACTAAGTGTTCCTAAAACAAACAAATGAGTTCACTTTTCTTTGTGAAGTTTTATAAAGCTGAAAACTGACCTAACAGTATGTGATGCTCATGCTCTTCAATATGTACACTACAATTACAACACTATTATAAGAATATTATAAGAAATTAAGTTAAATAGTCACAATGGTAACTTTAGGAATCCTATGTTGTATTCACATATGTTACATATAAAAATACAGTAGGTCCACCTTAGTCTGCATACAAATCTATTAGATCAAGTCTAAATGTGGCAGTTTTCATTATATCAGTTATTGGTGTATTCCCAGCAACACAAATTATAAATAGCAAAACTGAAAAAAAAATAGAGATAGATTTACTGATAATTCATAAAACAAGTCAACATGTACAGAACCCTGGAGTATCTTTCCCTGAATCAATTTTTAAATATCAGTAACAGCAAGGTATTTTCCACAGACATGGTGAAAAAATATGAAAAAAAAGGGATACAAAAGAAAACAGAATACAGAAAAGATCACCAAATGACATGAGCCCAAAGTGTATATTTGAACATCCTGCTTTCCACACTGAGTATTGACTATTTACATTGGCACTGACACCAGATGATGCCTTACAGCCCGTTGTCTCATTATCATTGCTATTCACCCTTTAAAAATTGATTTAATATACAAATTCTTGTTTGAAAAGACATTTTAAAATGAGGATGAAATTTTGTAGCCCCCACTATGATTCATTTGCTTAAAAAACATAAAAATTGTACTTAAATTTTGGAGAATGTTTGATGAATACCTCTGTACTTCAATCAATGCCAGAAATTCTAATAAATATAATCTAAATGTAAGCCAAAGACATAAAAAATATAAGAAAATGCAATCCTAAAAGTCAAACTCTAAATTACAAGACATTTTAGGCAACCGCATCTCTTGTGCTGACCACCTTTACAGGGTTGGGTCTTAGTACAAAATAAATAAATAATCATACTTAAGCACACAATTAACTGTACTTGTACTCAAACTTGGACTCAGGATCAAGAATTTGCTGTGTACTTGTACTTGTACTTGTACTTGGAGCCGTTGCAGTATTTAACAATTTATCAAGTATTTTAGAGTACAAGCACAATGAACAAGGGGTGAGTGGTGACCAGCGAAGGCAGAAGTAAGGAGGGGTGAGGCTGCAACAGTGGTGTGGCCTAATGCATCATAATTATAACTTGGGGCATTTTGGTAGAATAAATCACATGTACATTAACTAAATGTCAACTGTGGATTACACTCACAAAAAATTATATTGCTTAAAATGATTAACAAGTACTTATACCTGGACTCAAGCACAATACATTAGTACTAATAATCAAGTCCAATTAATAAAGTGAGTACATGTAACACTTGTACTTGGATTTGTTTGTACTAGTGATCAAGTATAAATTATTATATAGTATGACATTTATGGTACCAAAAATCTTGTACTAAATCAATTTTGTGCTACATCCAAGTGTCTTTAAATGGAATTTATTAGTTCGCTACTTAACAAAAAATCTTAATACAAATCTACAATTATTGAGGTACAAAAACCTAAAGCGAATTGTTCAAGAGTCACTTCTTAAAAATAAAGAAAAATGATGAAGCAAGGATTCTATGGACAACATACTTGATGGTTGAGGACTACACTGGGCTGTGCTAGACTTGAGTTACCAACTGGCCATGACTGCCCTAACAGCTTCTACAGTCAGACCACGAAGACAGACACAAACCCAATTTGAAATAAACAGGTAATTATTTTATGGTTTTGCTGACACTAACATTCAAGTTGATGCTGATAAATCATGGAATATGAAAAGATTTTCTCAAATTCGGTCAGCTGATGGTTGTACAGTGACTGCAGACTCTGCACAGCCATTATTGGTTCAAGAGCTCCTGTAGATCCCATGATTGCCATTACATGCTTCTCATATAAGTTAGTACACACATATCGCATGCCATCTTATCACTGCTTGATCCTTGTTTACAAAGCTTGCCACTCCATCCCTTTCATCTTTCTTTGTTTCGGAATTGAGTGCGAAGATGACCTGTCTCGCAGGATGGAGAAGGGGCTTGGAGGAGGTAGTGGGGCTTGAATACAATAATGCTGAACAGAAGGGTGTGAGGCACCTCACCCAATACTCACGAAAGCAATGTTTCACACAAATTTGAGTTAAAAGTTGCATCTGGTACACAAAAATCTATACAACCAGTGTGCATGAAAATCCAAAAATATAAAATAATGTATAATTGTTTTGCTGATGAGTATATTTTGAGCGACAGTAGGGCAGGTCATCAAGGGACTGATGCAACCAATCGGCAATCACATAATTCTTGCCTACAAGGAAATCAAGGGCCAAGAGGGACTTAATCACCTACAATGCAACAGTTAATAAACAGCCAAGGTGTTTTCACACATAGCTAATCAGCTAATCACTGAGAAGCTGATGCAGCCAATCAGGGGCTACGGCGTTCTTGCCCTTGGTCAGTTATGGACCAAGAACCAGTCTTCTGCTGCAAATTTTTTTTTTTTTTTAGCACTTGTTTCTCAGTTTTTTGTTTGACTGGCTTGCCTAACTGATTCATTAATATGCAAAGTCTGATTCTTTCTAAATAAAAAATATTGTAGTAGAACTGATAATGTCCCAGATTCAGGGTCTCATGGCAAATTAATAATAATAATAATAATAATAATAATAATAATAATAATAATAATAATAATAATAAAGTTGAAGTTAAACCAGCATTTTCCTGTACTTGAATCCAAACCAGCACCTTACTAATGCAAGAGTTAGCTAAACTTCACTCATTCATATTTTTTTCATAGCCCTTAGAATGTCTCCTTTTCCAGAAAAAACTCTTATTAATCTACTAAGATGTTCACTTCAGGCAATTCATAACACTCACTTCACAATCTACTGACCGAAATCAATATCAAAACTGTAAGTTAAAATTAATTTCCTAATTCTAAATTCATACAAAAATATGACAGCAAATAGTACAAAACTGAACTAAAGACTAGTAGATTAAGCTTTAACAAACTACTTCAGTGTGGTGGAATAAGAGAGCAGGCATAGGTACATGTGAGAAGGCACTTGAATCATTACAAGATTTATATCTACAAACACTTTGGTCCCAAAGACAAACCAACTCAAAGGTTCCTACCGTATTTAAAAATGCTACAGGAAAGCCAGCAGCAAAGATACCCAAAAAGGGCCCTGCTGCCCTGCTACTGCTCTTACAGCTAATGCAAGGTATAGACTCATTCAGTATATAGATCCAAATGAAGTTCAAGCTTAAAGATTAAGACTGGCACATTACATGATCATTATAATAAAGATGGTTACATTCTATTGATGTATTCAAAGTATTGTCTAGAAATTATGGTAGAGTACACATTCATATAAAAAAGTCAACAATAGAAAAACTCCTAACTCCTACAGTACATGGGTTTATCATACATGTGATTACTGTCTAATTTCCATTAAACTTGAATGCCATATTTTTTTATCAGAAGTTGAAACAGTCGTAAGCAACCACTTTAAAGGGAAAAAATGCTTGCGGAGTTCAAATTAAAACCTTTGAACTTTCCTGATATGTTACACCTGAGACCTGAGGGAAGATCTTTATACATGATAACTAGGAAAAAAGAACATCCATCCCAAATATTGTTCTGGAACTTCAATATTGAAACAGCATCAACATGGTCTAATTCATTCTACTGATACTGATGTTCTTCATATGCCCTATCAGTTAAATGAAATAATAACTGATTCCAGCAATGTGTGTGTGTGTGAGTGTGCTTGTGTGTGTGTGAGTGTGCTTGTGTGTGTGTGAGTGGGTAGTGTGTGTGTTTGTTTGAGACCGAGTGTGTTTGTTGAAATGGATAATATTCATGTATAGTTCATCCTAGAAGTGTTACCAAATGTACTTAAAAAATAAGTTGCACGCACACAAATAATAATGAAATAAATATAGTTTAAATACATGAGCTGCAATTTGTATAATATTGTTACATTTTGCATTCTTACATTTTCTGGCTGTTCTTGCTAGACAACAGAACCTTATAGAGAGATATGCCTATTTGTACCATAAAAAGACATCAAACATGCTTAAAAATATCAACAAAACAAAATAAGAGAAAATCACTTAAAAGAAAAAAAATCAATCAACAGTAAAAAACATCTATCTAAATAATATTTACTCACTGATTTTCCAGTAAACAAGAAAAAACATTTATTGCACTTCCTATCATCAAGAAAAACTGCTCTTCAGATGTTTTTTGAGATGTAATTGATCAAATTTGTCATTTGCATTTTATTAGAATGCATGCATGATTCTTTTTTCACCCTTACATACCTTAGTGCAAGATCCAAATACTTATTGATGTGACAATGCTTTTCATGGTAAAAGTAAAATCGAGAACAAAACTGTGATTACATCCACATTTACATTATGAACTGACAGGATGTAATTTAAGAAAGATATTTTAAATCCTCATGCTGACTAGCTAAGCTGTGCTCAATCCCCCGAGGAATTTTGTAAGACATCACTAGTATTGTTCCTGTCATCATGAGAAAATGGAGTAGATGAGGGCTGCCTTGATACCAATAAGTTCATTGCCTGAGTAAGCCACTGGGCAGCGTAGAGGCCATCATATACATGGCGTGCCAAATGCTGAGTGAGCACAGGCAGGGAAGTGAACTCCAGGCCGCACGCTCCACATTGCTGAGGGGAGCTGGCACTCTTCCTAGTGCCTGGATTTTCTGGAAGACCACAGCAACTTGCTGCTTTTTCAGTTTTTGCATTTTGTTTATTTTCTGTTTTTTTGTCATTTTTTTTCAATTTTTGAACAAAGTGGCCCTGTGACTGCAAGCCTGGCTTTACACTACTTTGGCTGAGGTTAAGGGTTTGCACTGCCTGTGACAATAAAATATCAGTTGCTTGGGGGAGCAAGGGAACATCACACTGAATCCTAGAATCTGAACACTGGCAACTTGCAGTATATTCTGGATGGTGGATATTACTACTGTCATTATCAGCAACTTCACTATTGCACATTTTTATTGCCACTGGTTTACTTTCTCTTTTGAAAGTTTTGCAAAAACCCACTACATCCACGTCACCTTGGCCCTCAGGACATGGGATCCTTGGGCAAGACCTGGATATCCTTGTTTTTCTTTTTCGCTGGAAGCCTCTACATTGGGTCTCAAGTAAAGGCTCATGTCCAGCTGTGTTGGTGACATCTGTGAGTGGCGACATTTTGTGTAGTCACAGTGTCATCATCTGCAAGAAACAATAACAAATATAAATATAAATAATAACAATAGTAATAATAATAATAATAATAATAATAATAATAATAATAATAATAATAATAATAATAATAATAATAAGAAGAAGAAGAAGAAGAAGAAGAAGAATCAAGTGCCCTATTGTTTGCTTATTTCTCATAGTTGTGTCACAATACATTAGGGTCTGAGGAAATGAGTGGTTTTACACAAATATACAAATGCATATAAGGAGGCAACAAGGGGTCGGTCCAACAACACATCACTGCTCAGTTTGTTCCTTTTATCCACTACCCATCTTGTGAGCAAGTTTTTGCAAATCACTCTGAACTTAAAATAATCTTCCTTGCACACACTTGCAAGTCCTACCATTCTTTTTCAATATAGATAATTAGCAGAGGTGGGCAAGTGCAGTACTTAATGCGGTAGTACCGCATCACAAAAAAAGTACCACACTACCGCAAAATTTCTGAAAATACCACACTACCACAGACCGCACAAAAAAATCCTGCGGTACTTTGGAAACTATCGAAGACGACATTTGCAGCGCAGCATGCTCACAGAATTTTTTTTTTTTTTTTTTTACAGTGAATCGGACTCAATCAGTCAATCTGTATCAGTCATCAGAATCAGTGATTCAATCACTCTGACTTTTCAATTATTGTTTAAAATTAAATACTAAATAGACAGACTAAACTACTACACTGCGAGTCTTCTTTAGCCCATGTGGTGCCGGCCATTTCAACCCCGGACCGCTACCACAGTACCGCACACAGCGTACCGCACTGGGAAAGAAAAAAATGGGACTGCACTACCGCAACTGCACTACATACTCCGGAAAAAGTACCGCACTACTGCAACCACACTACTGATTTTTCAGTACTGCGCCCACCTCTGATAATTAGTTTGTACCCACAGCTGCAAGTTGTGTTTTTATAATTGGAAATGAGTAAAAAATCAACAGAAAAAGTATGTTATCTACTTCAAAGAGCATTATGATGACTAGTAAAAATTTACCCAGTCAATTCCCACTGCTCACCACAGCTAAAATCCAATAGGCATGTTCATACTCTTACCTACTGGGGGTTTGCCCATTTGACCCCCTTAGGGTCATATATATGAGTTTAATGAGGGGCTGTAACCCCTTAACCCCCTTTGTTTTCACATTTCGTCACATTGAACATATAATATAGTTATTTTTCATTTGCACAACTTTCAATCTTTCATCAACTTCACTTAGTTCTTGTCAGTAACTGACACTATGCACAAAATGAGTTACAATTAAGTATTAGAATGAATTACATATAACAAATTAAGTCAAAACTAACCTCCCCCCCCTCTGTTATAGGGGTCTTTGCCTCCCATCAACCTCTCTACATTTCAGGGAAAAAAAGTCACAGAAACGAGTAATTTGCGACAAAAACAGTACTCAGAAATGTTGAAGAGCATGCTGATATATATATATATATATATATATATATATATATATATATATATATATATATATATATATATATATATATATATATATATATATATATATATATATATATAGAGAGAGAGAGAGAGAATATATATATATATATATAAAGTGTCAACCACCTGAGTGATGTGGTGAATGCAGGCCCGTAATTTCTACAGATTTTTGGGGGGTCTAGAGGGTATTAAAGGTTCATGAATTGGGGGGCAGAGGGTGGCGAGTGAAGCAAGCATACACAGGTGAGGGAAATATTTTGAAAAGTAGCACTTTTAGGGGCATTTGGAGGCTGACAAAAAAATATCGAGGGGGCTACAGCCCCCCAGCCTCCCCAGAAATCACGGCCCTGGAAAGATTGCAGTAATATCCAACAAATGAAACCTCAAAACACTCAAGAGAATTAAAAAATCTAACAAATGAAAGAAAAACAAAACAAAACTAGGAAGCGGCAATACAATAAATAAATATCGAATGTAGTATGTAATTACCTGCAAGTTTCTTTTAAATGTCACTTAATCCTTCCTCTAATGTTACAACAGTAAGCCAGCCTCGCCAGGGCAGGAGGGCGGTGCTGTGGGAGCTGAGGGAGGCCACGGACTGAGCCAGCACGTCCTTAGCCCAACGCGTGCGGCAGCCAGGCCCGCCCCTCCACACCACCCCTTTGCCAACACCCATTTGCATATATTCAGAACGCCCTCCCCCTGCGTTTAAAGCCCCACAACGAACCTTAAGGAACCGTGAGGCCCGTTTTTTCCCCTCGCCTGGCCATTGAAAGGTTAATATATGCGCGGAGATCCTTTACATGTTACCTGGGCCGACCCTTCCCCCTATTTGCATGCATACACAAGCAGCCTTTAAACCCTGCTCGCGGTGCTCTACGCAAGGCAAAAAATGGACCCTTGGGAGCAAAACGGGTAACACGTAACGTACCACGCGCTGATGCTATGCCCGCCGGCCGAGACGAGCTGGGTATTTAAGCAGAGGCGAATATTCATAGAAGGAGGGAGAGGAGTCCATCGCGGCGTCCCGTTGTTATGGTCACCAGCAGGAGGAGGAGTGTTGCCGCGGGCTGGTGCTCTGTTGCCATCTTCTGCTTTTTTCTGCTTGTTTTGCTTCTGCTTCTTGTTCTTGTTCTTCTTAATCTTGTTCATTTTGTTCTTATTCATGCTGTTGTTGTTCTTCTTCTGATTTCTTTTCTTTTTGTTCTTGTTTTTAGTCTTGTTCTTATGTTATTTTGTTGCTTCTTCTGTTGCTGCTTCTGTTTCTTGTTCTTCTTGTTTTGTTCTTCTTCTTCTTCGTCTTTTTGTTCTTGTTTTTGGTCTTGTTCTTATGTTCTTCTGTTGCTTCTGCCTCTTCTTCTGCTTCTGCTTTTTGTTCTTCTTCTTGTTCATATTGTTCTTAGTCTTGTTCTTCTTCTTCTTCGTCTTCTGATTTTTTCTTTTTGTTCTTGTTTTTGGTCTTGTTCTTATGCTCTTCTGTTGCTTCTGCTGTTGCTGCTTCTGCTCTTTTTTTTCTGCTTCTGCTTCTTGTTCATTTTGTTCTTAGTCTTGTTCTTCTTCTTCTTCGTCTTCTGATTTTTTTCTTTTTGTTCTTGTTTTTTGGTCTTGTTCTTATGTTCTTCTGTTGCTTCTTCTTCTTCTTCTTCTTCTTCTTCTCCTTATGGTTCTTTTTCTTCTTCTTTTTCTTTTTTTTCTTCTTTTGGTCCTCTTCCTTCTTTTGATCCTCTCTTCTCTTTATTCACACACTTTCCTTTTCAATCAATGGCATTACACTATTTAGTATTTCCTCACTATAATACACTCGATCTAGCATTATATAGTTTTCACCTTCTTCCGCTCCTTTAATATCTGCAGTTTCCCCACTAATATATTTCGAGATTCAAGACAATTTCTGTATATCATAATCTGTAGCAATGTTTCTTCAAGAGGGTGTAGGTATGCATATGGTGTGAAGAATATATAACTATAGGTATATCCTTCTTATTAAACGGTATATTTTAGCTGACTAGGGTAAAAATAAACCTGTTACATACATACCAAGAAATCTGTCAGTTCTGTATGAAGAAACTAAAATCATGGAAGTAAAGGATCGGGCACCTATAGGCTGTGAGGTCCTTTCCGAATCATGCCTATACAGTAGTCAATGACAAATTTACAAGTATCGCACGCTTTTCAATCCACTTTTTTTCCCTTTTTCCTTTCCTTTTTTTCTGTACTTTTTTTTTTTCTGCATAACCTTTCGAGACTCTAGAAATACCTGACAACATGGGCGGACGCGGCACCTTAAAATTAGTGAGGCGGAATTTATGTACAAGCCTATTATCATCACATGCAAACTTTATTGGTTGAATCAGGCTGGAGACACATACAGATAAATAAGTAAAGGATACAAGGAACGAAGATTAAAGAGAAAGACCTACGAATTATGCGACAGAACGCGTACGTCAGAGGTAATATGAAGGTGAAGCTTGTTATATATATTTTGTCCTTACTGTAGTCTACCTAATGTACGTAATGTAGACCTCTATGAACTTATATATAGCTACCTTGATTTGTACATGTGAAGTAGTCTGGCAATCATCCCAACAGTTAAAATCCATGGTGAATTTACATGTATCGCACGCTCATCACTCCATTTTTTCCCCTCTCCTTTTCCTTTTTTTTTTATGAAGAGGATACACCGAGGGAGGAGGAGGAGGAAGAGGAGGAGGGGGGAGTCTTTGCCAAACCTTCCCCGAGGCTGAGAAGACATCGTTCAAGTCTTATATATGGCTCTATCTTCTATTTCAGCCTCCTCTACCTCCTCCTCGTTTTGGTTCATTGCTTGGATTACATATATGGGACAACTTAACGTATATTTGAAGTCAGTAACTGTTAGAATGTAATGACTTCGGTAGCTATATTATGCATGAGTTCCCGTACTTTTTTTTATAGCATCACGCGGCTTTTTTACATATAATTTAATCAGTGTGTGTGTGTGTGTGTGTGTGTGTGTGTGTGTGTTTACGTTACTGCTGCGATGTGCGTGTTCAGACGAATGTTTTGAGGCTTATCTTCTTTCATTCATGTCATAAAGCTCAATCTTGCCTTTTCACCATGCCTCTGAGGCCCTCGTGCTAATATATGTTTATCTGTCTGCGTGTATGTATGTATGTATGTATGTATGTATGTATCTATCTATCCATCCATCTATCTATCTGTTTATCTATCTAACTATCCATGTATTTATCTATCTATCTACATATGTATCTGTATCAGCTTTTCCCACGTTTTTCACTTGTATTTGATTTTTTTTGTATATTTCATCTCGCCCCAGAAAACACTTATAAGTTCATCTCTCCCCTTGGTTGCATGCAGATCCCAAACATGGCTACAAATGGGGGAGAGAGAGAAGATGAAGATGGAAGAGGAGGGTAAGGACATGGGCAGAGAAAGAGGAGGAAGGGGATAGAAGGGGGTAAGGACATGGGCCACGGTGGGGGTATTATCGTGGATTTTTTTGTCTGGTCCCAAATTTTCTCAGGAATTTATTTGCAGCACTTCAGATTTGCGTTTTTCCTTCAATTTGCCCTCAGATTAAAGTACTGTCAAAGAGCGGTATTCTAAGACGCTTCCGCCTCTCACACCAACTACTTTCAAAGGCCAAAGATTTAAGGAGATTAGTCGAGTTCTAATAAGCGTTTTTTTAGATTTATTGTACAGAAGAAGAGTCAAACTACCACCAGGGTCATAAAACTACTCATGGAAATGCCCAAAACTTCTATGAAAGCCTCACCAAATATGTGAGCTTGGGAGCCGAAATGTTTAATTAAGAATATGAACCTAAAAATATTTGTTTCTTCGGGGAGCTTGTGAACCTTTGTCGCTTGTGGTTCTACAGCGCTGAACTTTTGTCTTGAATGTCTAGCAAGCAACGGCCCGCGAATAGGAAGTAAGAGGGAGAAAAACAGTTGATGGGGAGTGAGGGAAATGAGAGGAGGAGGGAAAGGAGAGTGAGTGAGGGGAGAAGGGTTAAGAGGAAGAGGAACGGATGAGAGCGAAATGAAGATGAGATCGATGAGATGAGAAGGAGAGGAGGAGGAGGAGGAGGAGGAAGAGACGTGAAGAGATGAAGAGAAGACAACAAGAGTAAGGGGAAGACAGGAAGACATGACAGGGAGAAAGGAGAAGTGTTATATTATATGGAACTATGTATGAGAACACGTCCCTCACAATTGCAACATTGTAACCTTTAAGCACCTTAGAAAATTCTTGCTGAATAATGATATCAATATGTACTATCACACTATTGTTAATTATTCATATATATGTTCATTATTATTTATATTATATTATATTTGGCCTCTGCATGTATACATATTTGCTTAAAGTATCATTATTAATGATTATTATTATTATAATTACTATTATTATAACTATCATTATTTGAGTTATTGCTATATATTCATTATCATCATTATCTTTATTGTTATTATTATTATTATTATTGTCATTATCATTACTACTGCTACTATTATTATTATTATTATTATTATTATTATTATTATTATTATTATTATTATTATTATTATTATTATTATTATTATTATTATTATTATTATTATTATTATTATTATTATTATTATTATTATTATTATTATTATTATTATTATTATTATTATTATTATTATTATTATTATTATTATTATTATTATTATTATTATTATTATTATTATTATTATTATTATTATTATTATTATTATTATTATTATTATTATTATTATTATTATTATTATTATTATTATTATTATTATTATTATTATTATTATTATTATTATTATTATTATTATTATTATTACTACTACTATTATCATTATTAGCACCAGTTTGTTTGTTTATTTGCTTGTTTTTATACAGGTGTTTTGCACCTGTATTTTTCCTTGCACCTTCCTGTGCACAGCTGCTAGGCCTCTATCCAAGGAGTCTAGCTAGAATCCTTTTCTCCATCAGACATGAAACTTACGTACACAGCGCCGGTAACTAGCATGAAGCCACTATTTTATTTTTATTTTATCTTCTGGTCTGGAGAGTAAAATTGGGGGCATAAGCTAAAGCTGAACATTGCTTCAGTGTTCATCTCCATCGCCTTATAGCTACCTTCGTGATGCAGTGGTTAGGGTGCCTAGCTACGAACCGCGGGCCTGGATTCGAATCCTTGTAAGGTTGGTCGGTAAATGGGTATACCTTAATTGTGAAATCTGAAGGAAGTAAACTGTGGTAACCCGGATCTCACACTTACCCTGACTGCTTTGAAAAGTATTAAAAGCGTATGCCCCTAATTAATGGTGTTTCATTGTGATCTAGACTGCATTATTATAAAATATATTGGCATTGCAGAAATATGCCTAAAGTAACACACACACACACACACACACACACACACACGAAAAATGAATACATGTAAAGCACGTGCCAGCTTCACCTCTTCTTCAGGCAGCCGTTACTTCCTTCCTTCCCGCAGGCCGAGGGAGGCGAGGTGGGCACGTGTATAGGCTGGCCCGTACTGGTAGCGGTTAATTTAAATGCCCATTACGTATGCAGACAACCGTCCCGCCCTTCTCTGAATCATGGCGAGCAGAAAAAATATCAACGCTGCCTTTGGTGGGGCGGGGGACGGCAAAAAAAGAGTAGGACATTAACATATTCAGATTCACGGGGCGGCCAACCTTCCACCAGGCCTCGCTCCTTGTGTCGTGTAGGAGAACGTGGAGTAAGGTTATGGGGTAGAGCTTGGACCATTCTTTCTCCAAGGAGTAGAGTGATCCAAACGCAGGGGAAATATTTAAGTTGCAATTTGACAGGTCATCCAAATATTAAGCGCCATTGGATGCTCTCAGGTGTTTGTGCTCGCTGTCATTCCTCGGCCTGGGAGAATATCCTTTATCTCACTTTTATCTGAAGGTGCACGTACGTGTTAGTGAGTTCTAGTCAGATAATGGTAACTTTATAAACAGATCATCGTTATAGGAGCTAGGGTATTCGGGGTTACATTTTCAAAGATGGCGCGAAATGGAAGTTGTCAACCTCCCTCGGATCCCCTCAGGCAGACCCTCGAAGCACCAATCAGAACGTAGAGACTTGTGTGCCCCTCAGGTTTAGATTGGCTGTAATTTCTTTCTTACTCTTATGGTGTGTATAGAAAGATATATTTATTGTAGTAATATAGTTAATTAATTTCGATTGCAAGGGAAGTTTGTCTTTTATTTTTCTTTAAGGGTTGTGGGAGAGTGCCGAGTTGAAGGCCATTCCATAGTCACCAACGACGAAGACCAAAAAGAACAATTCGGATATCTGAGTAAAAAGAGAAAAAGGAAAGGAAAGAAAAAAGGAAAATAATAGACACAGATAGTGATTGAAGAACTAGATCAGGCAGTCTTCTTCTTCGTCTTCTTTTGACCTGTATCGCTTTGTATCGCTTCGTAGGTCATCCTCCTCTTGGTCCTCTCTTCTGCTTCTTCTTCTTCTTCTTCTTCTTCTTCTTTTGACCTGTAACGCTTTCGCTTCTTAGGTCCTCCTTCTCAATACTTCTGATACTTCAAGTTCACACCATGCACTTATAATTCACAGTGCACACTTATACACTTCACCCTAAGCTGATGTGTTTTTCTGCTTTTTTCTTCTCTCTTCTTCCCCTGGCTTTGCTTTTCTATGCCCTTTTGTTAGGTTTTCACTATTACACTTTTCACACACTGCTTTCCAATGGCTTTTTAATGTGCCGTAGCGAAGACAAAACTCCCCACCGTGAACTGCCGAACCGAACTGACCTCAACCAAGACCAAGACCAACGGGTTTCTGTGGCACCCCAAACTTATATTTACCTGGAATGTGTGTCACGCTGGCGTCTGCTAATTAAGGTGTGCCAAGTTTGGACCCTCTGCCCCACGTGTCCGCCGTCTCCCCACAATACTCTGGTAAGTAACTTTTATTTCAAGTGTTCCGCTCTGCTAGTTAATGAGTTTCCTGCCTCCCTTAACCTTCGTGACGGCAAATACCATCGGTCTGCAGGTCTCAAGATTTCCCGTAAGCCCACCATGCTGCTCATATTGGTGTTCCTCTCGAGTGTTCGGTCTACTTCTTACACTGTTGACATTAGGACTTTTTATCTTATCACAGGACTAGTGATGTCGAGGGACAGCAGGTGTTGAACTCTTTCACTTAAGCCCTTCATGCTGCTCATCGGTGTTCCCCTCGAGTGTTTGGTCTGATGGTTGGACTGCTGACAAGAACTATTGACTTCATTTTGTGGCATTCAATAGTTTTTAGTTGGGGGGAGTGAGTAGGCTAAGTCAGGGAATGGGATTTCTGCAGGGAATATTTAGTAGATTAAAAAATTGCATAAAAACTTACTAGATATGAAAAGATTCATCTGCCATTGTGAGATGGGTGAACTGATAGATATATATCTAGGCTTTGTGTGTTTTTAATGAATATTACCTTAATTTTCTTAGAAAATTATTTGTTTATAAACTGAAGTTTTTTTGAATAACCATGCCCCAGTCAATAATGTAACCGGAACTGGTTAGTAACCTAACTCAATGTAATTTTCATCCTAGCATCGCTGAATCTGTAACATAGCCCCAACAAATCATTAACACAGCCCCACTAAATTAGTAACTTAGCCTCACAAGTTGAAGTTGCAGGCTTTTTTATTATTGTTTCCTTTTTTTGTGCCCTTGAGCTGTCTCCTTTGTAAAAAGAAAGGAAAAAGGGGGGGTTGCATAGCTTGCGCAAGTGGCCTGCACAGAGGTATGGTAGTGAACCTAAACAGTGGTGCAGATGCCAGATTCTCATATGTAAAGTCAGTAGTTGATATATGGGGATATGTCCATGTAATGGCATGTAATGTAATAGCATGAGCCCATGAGGCTCATTTTGCCATTTTGCACTAAAGTAATGCCAAGTTAGCGGTGTTAGCCAATGTGATTGATGAACGATGTCAGCAAATGCCCCTCAGGTGAGTGCCCAGCCCTGACAAAATAACTGCCAGGAACCTCCCAGTATGATCCTGTGGGAAAAATTGGTATATTATTTAACAGTTTTGTTATTTGACCATACCACCTTCTAGGGAATGCAACCCTGTTGAATAGCAGAAGGTTCTTATAGGTACTGTAGGCTCATTTTTAAATAATGATTATCACCCTTTATCTGAAACATCTCCTGGCTGAAGGGTTCTTCGGGCCCAAGTGTCGTACTGTATGGCCTAAACATCGTATGACCAAAATGCTTAATGATCCGGTGTAAAATATGACCCTGGTTGGCAAATGCTGCCCCCCATGCTTTTCTTGATTGAAGTTGCTGAGGTTAGGTCAGACTGATGATTTGGACATCATGTGGGTGATATTTTAGCACTCAGCGATGAATGAAAATTGTCAGCTGGTTTCAGCAGGACTTGAACCTGGGTCTTCATGATCACCACAGCCACGCACTAACTGGTCAGCTACCGCTTCTTAACTTCTCCTCAATTGCTAATAGACTTGAGGACTGTGGGGTATTTTACAGGCTATGATTGCAAAGATAGAATGGGTATGTGACTAAGTAAAATTGTTTAATATAAACTATAGATCAGACTATATATATGTAATGAATATAGCATATTAATTAATATTAACTTTCCTAAAATTAGAGATGTCCTTTCTTTTGATTAAGGAGTACCCTGCGTTGGCATAAATGATGAACAATAATTGGCTCAATGAAATTCTGTGGAACTACTCTTTATGTAGTCACACTCATACTTTTTGCCATTTATTTGAATGTAAAACAGTCTCTGATTTAACAAGGAAACATAACTAAATTAGAGATAGTAGTAGATAATATATCGTCTTTGCCATCACTGTCAACTACCGCATGCACTTTACAGTGTAGAAAGACAAGGTACTAGTGAGCCATAATGAAAAAAAGATGAACAATTGATACAGTGTAATAGATCATTGGAGCTTTAAGGGAGCATCACCTACTTTAATCTTGTTTTGAGAATATCAAAGTTCAACCCATACTTTGGTTTATTTATGCAACAATCCTTTTGTAATGAAGTATCATTCCTGTACTGCCTGAGTAAAACATGTAAATCCCTTTAATAATAATGCAAAAGTACCCAAAACTTAAAACATCACTTTACTTTAGGATACCACTGAGCTGTCCTTTGAGAAGGGTTTGCTCTTTGTCTCTTGAAGGAGTAACTATTGTAGAACATTTATTGTGGATTCCTTTTTACTTATCAGTCTGCATCTCTAAGTGTAATATTTTACTTGCAAGTATTCTAAAATAACTGTGAATTTGAGGGGGAAGGAACAATGAAAAATGAGTGAAACTAAATATATTTATTTCACTCCACATAAAAAATACTCAAATTGGTTGAGGCATAACAGTTATGTACTTCTAATTGGCAAAAAAACATTTTTGAGATATAGGGCGTGTTTGAGTTTGAGGCGTAGCTGAGCGCGCCATTTAAAATCAAGTATTGGTGTTGCCTACGGTTGTACTATTTTTATCTATCTTGCTTGTAAAAAACACTTTAGAAACCAGGTTTTACCACGAAACTTTGAGAGACTGTTGCCATCATCACAATCATATTTTAGAAACACATAACTAATTTTTGTCAAATCTCAGAAATTATCGTACATTTTAGTACGAGCTCCCTTAGTATCAATAACAGCTGTTTTCTTCTTTTGACAGGGAGCAAGTGTACCTGGGCCTGAATACTAGTTATGGCAGAAACAAAACCTAACAAGGTGGTAAGATGCCCTTCATAGTTTTTGTTACCCGTTAGTTACAGGATCTTTTTAAGGTTGCCATTTGGTCCATGAAATGCAGAGCTTGAAGTATATCTTAAATGTAGATGTGGACCACTTTTTGTCTTGCCAAAATGTTTTGATTTTTTTATAGTAACTGAAAACATACATTTTAGTATCTTCACTTTTCCTCTGGAACAGTGGATTTTGTCAGGCAAATATGACATCTGAGGAAAAGTTGCTTCTAGATATTAGGACCAACAGCGTAAGTGCAACAGAAGTAATGGCATTGAAGTGGAAGTATAAGTTGTATACACGTATAGTGGCAAGGAGCATTTATAGCGGTTTAAATTTTGTACTATTTTTTATAGCAAACCCAAAAGAAGGACAAAAAGATGAAGGAACGTGATTCTGGCGTGAAAGCCATTACCACAGCCTTGAAGGCACTCCCAGCTGAAGAGCAGATGCCAACACTACTTGCTAAGTATGCTGAAATGGCAGAAGAGAACAAGAAACTGCAGGTACAATTGTTTAGCTGTCATTTTCATTCATTTGTCAAATCATCTCCTCAAAATAGCCTTTAAAAGGATGACCAGCAGGAGGCTCCTGTTTTCCTAGTTCATTGATCCCTCCTTGCATTCCTTCTCAGTAGATCTTCCTCTTCCACCTCTCCTTTCAATTCCTCATTTGTTAAGCATTCATCCTCTTTTTTGAATCTGTCCTTTTGCTCTCTAATCATATCCCCAAGCAACCAACAACATGCCATTACACTCTAGATACCTTTTGTTCCCACATTCATTCAATCATTTATTCATAGTTTCTTTGATAAGTACCCACTGCATTTTAAGCCATTTCTAGCACCAAAGTGATCTCATTCCTCCCTTCCAGACGAGCATGAAGACTGTGGAGCGCCAGGTTCAGGTCCTTCAGAGAGACAAAGACCAGATGGAGACGGAGCACACAAAGGTCATCCTCGCCAAATCCAAGCTTGAGTCACTCTGTCGAGAACTCCAGAAACAGAATAAACTCATTAAGGTATCTAAATATACCAGTAGATTTTATGAATTGGATACTCCCAAGACTTCTCCCTTGCTATTTTCATCATGAGTATTTGTTGTTTACTGAGGGTACTGTATTGCAGGAAGAAAATCTAGCAAGACTAAGAGAGGAGGAGGAGAGAAGAAAAGAAGTGTCGACAAAATTCAATGTTACCCTGTCTGAAATATCTAATTTGATGAAGGAGAATTCTGACAAGAACTCAAAGCTGAGGGATGAAAACCAAGACATGGCAACTCGCCTCCAGGACCTCATCAAGCAGTATGAAGCAAGGGAAACGGTAAGTGTCACCCAAGACCTTGCTTTAGCTGGCATGTTCAGTGTTCTAGACTATTCATATTGGTCATTACTCTTATGTATAGTCAGCCAAAAAAGTATCAGACACAAATGCGTCAATTGAATAGAATGTGAGCGAAATCTTGTGTACCAATAGTTGAGTTTGGGGTAAAGAATCTGGATTTTTTCTTATGTTGACTGTAAAACTTGACCCTGGTGTTCAAGAATGTCACACCAGTTATTCACACAGCCTCGAGGTCCAGTGATGTGAAACTGACATGTTTTATAACTGAGTCACCTTTAACTATTATCTACCTTTCTTACCCTTCTTTCCTTACTACTGCTCTCATCCATCTTCTCCATATACCTTAAGCAGCTCAGTCTATTCAGTCTTCTTAAGCTTTTGCAGTCTATCTGTTCATGAGTCTTTTTAGTCTACCTTTTCCAACTGTACCCTTAACTGTCACCAACCTCACTTACCCTCCTTCCCTTACACCCCTCATCCATCCTCTCCACATACTCAAAGCACCTTAATCTAATCATCACAACATTACTTCATTCACGAATGTAGACAGATCAACATTGTTTATGATCGATGACACTTTGCACCGGGAACACACAATGTAAACTCAGATGTAGAACAAGTAGTAAATTCAGACTGCACCTTTTTTCTTCACCGTTGTTAGAAGTGCGAGAATGGAATAAGCTTCCGTCAAGTGTGGTCCAGTGATTAGCTCATTGACCCTTCAAAAGCTCATAACCGTTCACTTTCATCTTAATATCAACTAGGAAGAAAATGCAAACGTTTTGGGTCTTCTGATAATGTAAAAATCACTTGAGACGGACAGACCACCAAGTCTGGACCATGGGGTCTGTGTGGTCTGATTTTCTATGTAAATCTATGTTACTGTTTAGATCCTCATTAAAGATTCAGACTCCTCCATGCCAGTCATTCAGAAATGCGCCACACAGTTATCAAACCACTCATCTCTGTATACACGTGATTGAGCATTCTCCTCCTATTACAGCCTAGGTTTTTACTACCATATGATGACATTACATTCTTCACACTCTTAAGGTTTTGTTAGCAATGATTATCTGTATGAATGTCAAAACAAAAATGGAAGATAAAAATGATGGTTGACTGTAGGTAAAACTAGTGATTCAGTAGTAGTAGGGGAAGAGTTGAGGTGGGAGGGAGTGGTTCTTGAGGGAAATAAAGTTACAGGTGTAAAATAAGGAAATAAACATATGATATCTTGTGTGCTGATTTGAATTTACTAAAAACTGTTCATATCTTGCAGCATGTGGAGAAAATGCTCAAGCAGAAGGAGCTGCAGTGCCAGTTAAGTGAAGCAAAAATGGCCAAGCAGCAGATTGAGATGACAGAAGATAAAGAGAAGATGCTTTTAGAGAAAAAAACATTGTTGGAGGTAAAACATTTTTATAACCCAGTTCTAAGAATGTTTTATATTTGCACTTTTAGTATCTTTACAAATTAATCATTTTTCACTCTTCTTTCATGCCTGCACCACCTCAGTGCATATCCCTCTTTGTTCCTCTGCTCTGCATATGAAGAGGGATCAAAAAGTTCTGTGGTCATTCCTCTAAAAATAAAAAAAATAAAAAAAAATAAAAATAAATAAATTGTCATTGCACATTTCCTTAGGTGCTTAGATAAGTTTGATTGAAAAAGTTTACAATCACATCAGTTCTGTTATATATTTCTTATTTTTTAAGTTTATTGTTTATTATGTACACCATTTTACAGGAAGTGGCTTCATATCAGAAGAAAACACAACAGATGTCCCTCAATGAAATAAGTTTGCGTACTCAGCTTAACTCCTATATGGAGAAGTATGAAGACTTCCAGAACACCCTAGAAAAATCTAATCAGATATTCCACACCTTTAAAAAGGAAATGGAGGAAGTAAGTGGCATTTATTAATATTGAATTACCGTATTTTGCAGTGTATAACCCGCTCCGGCGTATAACGCGCACCCTAAACTTGAAGACAACAATTTTTGAAAAAAATATTCAGTGCTTAAAATGTTCAGAAATACGTATGGTTAAGCAAGACTGATGATATACAATTTCCCGAAATTTCTGTTATCCCTTAAAGGGCGGGGGTGTACCGTGAAATTGGTTCTCCCTGCATGACAATGTTCTGACACTCTCCCCAAAATTGGTCGCTTTCCATTATCAACTTTACAGCTCCACCTAAGCCAGTAGCTTTAGATTTATGAGCATTCGCTTAATCCATCCATCATCTTCAGTCTGCCTCAAATCCGAAGTCTCTACATCACGTGGTGTTTCTGTGGTGACGTGATGAAGCGCAGTAACTTTTAGGTCAGAGCAAGCCTGTGTTCGCAGTGATGCGTAGGTTGTGGTTGGCAGATACCCTCCCCCTCCACACACTCGACCCCGTTACAAAGCCCCTTCATTACCCTCGTGTTCGTAACCTAATAACCCTGAAGGGTGGTGGGATGCATCCTCAGGGCCCTGATTATCACTTCCACCATCACTGTAATGAGATTGATCAACAGGATGGCCACCAAACTGAGGTTGCACAATAACAGGGCTCAGCTTTTGTGATAAGACGAGGGGTTAGAGTTCAATGTTGTTGATGTCAATGTCTTCACCACTAACACTACTTTTGAAGTTTGAAAAAGTCAGTTTCAGCTCTCTCCCAATTGCGCTCAGACTGAGAACTCTTTTGGGAGCAAGAGGAGGCTTATGAGGAGTCGAGGTCACTGGGTGTGGACACTCGGGCGCGGAATCAGACGCAGAAGATACAAAAAACTCTCCTGCCATTGTTACAGTCACAGAAACACTGAGAATGGCACGGAGAAGTTGTGTGGTAGCCTAGGAGTCACGCTGACCCAACACCCAACGCAAACTTCAAAATGATAGTGGAAAAAGGCAGACTGGAAAAAAAAAAAAAAAAAAAACATTTGTACCTTCAGCGTATACCGTGAAGGGGTAACTTTCTGGCATTCTTAAGTGAAAAAGGTGCGCATTATATGCCGCAAAATACGGTACCTCTGATTTTGGTTCATATTTACGGTTGAAGTTTTTATATATTTTTTCTTTTAAGAATTTTGTTGTATTAACTTTTCTTTGTTTTACATGTAACTGACTGAGCTTTGATGGTGCTGATTGCATTGTATCTTTCCCGTAGATGGCAAAGAAAATAAAGAAGACAGAGAAAGATACTAAGAGTTGGAAGGAGCGGTGGGAGGGGGCCAACAAGGCACTCCTGGAGATGGTCACAGAACGATCACTGCTGGAAAAGCAACTGGATCTTCAGGTCAAGCAAAACAAGCAGCTGCAGAACCTCTGCAGAGCACTCCAGCAGCAGCTGACTGAAATTAGGAACAAAGATAAAAACAAACCTGGTAAGTTTTTGAATAATTTTATATATATATATATATATATATATATATATATATATATATATATATATATATATATATATATATATATATATATATCTATATCTATCTATCTATCTATCTATCTATCTATCTATCTATCTATGTATCTATCTAGCTATCTATATATATATATATATATAGATATATATATATATATATCTCTATATATATATATATATATATATATATAGAAATATATATATATATATATATATATATATATATATATATATATATATATATATATATCTATATATATATATATATATATATATATATATATATATATATATATATATATATATATATAAGAACATAAGAACGTAAGGGGTCTGCAAGAGGCCGGTTGGCTTATACAAGGCAGCTCCTGTACACTCAACCCCACCTTACCTCACCATCCATGGCTTTATCTAACCTCTTCTTGAATGTATCTATGGTATTGGCACCCACAACATGGCTCCCAAGCCTGTTCCATTCGTCCACCACTCTATTGGTGAACCAATTCTTGCCTGTCTTTGTTGAATCTGAATTTGTCTAACTTAAAACCATTGCCACGTGTCCTACCTGGCTCTCACTCTCAAAATTTTATTGACATCCCCTTTATTAAATCCCTTCATCCATTTATAGACTTCGATCAAGTCTCCTCGCAACCTTCGCCTTTTTAGAGAATGTAGATTTAACTGCTTCAGCCTGTCTTCATAAGGCAAGTTTCTCACCCCCTGAATCATCTTTTGTCATCCTCCTCTGTACAGATTCTAACATCTTGATATCCATTCTATAGTAGGGGGACCAGAACTGAACTGCATAATCGAGATGAAGTCTAACTAGTGCTAAGTAAAGTTTGAGGATGACTTCAGTGCTTCTATTGCTCACGCTCCTTGAGATGAAACCTAGTACTCTGTTTGCCCGATTTTTAGCCTGAATGCATTACTTTATACTACCACTGCATAGACTTCACAATCTCTTGACGATTTTCAAAATTTAAAATTTATATATTTTCAAAAGAAAGTAAGCTAGCGACCTTAAACTAAAACCGTCAACTCCCTTAGGAATATATGAGTCTACTTGATCAGCGGTATCAAAAATTCAAAGCTAATAAAATCCGATTAATTGTTTTTATATAAGTATAACTAAACTTAAAAAGGCTATTATTTCCTCAGATTTTACGCTAGATGCACAATCATCACCATAGTCATAGATAATCACTTTTATTTTCAGAATCAATAGCAATTTTTAGCTTATCTTATAAGTTTTTGCCCAAATAGCTACTTATTTTTTTATTTAGTGCAATTTTAAGTTTTAACATCTAATAAATCACTTAATTTTCACATTAGAAACTTAATACTTGAGGAAAGCATGCAGAAACATCTTAATTTTACTCAACAAAAGCAAAATATTCATTTTTCTATACAATCACAACTTATTTTGGTTGAATTCGATGTCACTATTGAACAATCACTTTAGCCTTTTGGCCTATGACCAGTTTCCTGGACCTTCCTGCCCTCCTCGACACTGCTCCTCTTCCTGCCGGTCAGCTGCTTCAAGGCCTTGTTCTTCCTCGCTTCTGAGGTCACGTCCTTGGAGAAATTAAACAGTTGAAGAGGGACCTGCTGATGTGCGGCAAGATGGTGTTGGCCAGGTTGTGCCTCCTGGCACCTGTACCCCTGCAAGGTCGGGTCTGAGGGAACTCCAGGAGGTGCCTGAACCCGTCCCTGTGGCGCATGGCAAGGAGAGGAACCTCAACCTGCGCCCTTCTTGTCCTCCCTGCACATCAGGGAGTCCCACAGCGACATCCCAAGGACGCCATGTGGGCCATTGGGAGAGATGGCCGCCCAGGACCGCCTCCCGTGCTCCAGCTCTCCCCTGTCGACCAGCAGGCGACGCCGCTAACATCACAGAGCCTCTTGAGCTCCACGGTAATCTTCATCTCCTCCTGCTGGGCAAGCTCCTGCTTGCAGCACTCGGCCACAGAGGAGTTGGCCTGGACCTTCCTGGCCAGGTATATCTTGTGTCTCCTCCGTCACTTCCACTCGATCCACTGCCTTCTGTGTCTTCTTGTATCGTCCTCTGGATCCTTGCAGTTGTGGGGAAGGGTACAGAGACGATGAATAACTGTAGGTCCTTTACTTGGAGAGTAAACAGAGGCAGGACAGCGATAATCCTTTACAGAGGGAAGTGCCCAGAACTGAGCTGAGTTGCATTTCTTGTTTCGTAAACTGTGGACTTCACTATCCTACAGTTATCATTCATTTAAGATTTCAACCTAAAGTTACGGAAATTTGCCATTTTTTACACAACGTTTTCAAAGTGCACGCATGGTGCTATTTTATATAAGTTACCTTGAATCCTCGACCAAATCACTCTAGAGACACTCCTGCCTGCTTGTATGCACTAAAACTTGAAGATTTCGTCCTGTTTCCACTTAAATTAGGAGTTTGAGTGCCATAACAATAAGACTGAAGAGATTTCCCGTCAACTAGTTGTGAAGTCTATGACTACTGCTACTACTACTAATACTTTATATAACTGTCCAGTGCTGTACTGTACTTGCTTATTTTGACATGCTGAACAAAAACAGGTATCTTTCTAATTACATGATATAATTAAAGCAGTTTGATATTTCTTTCAGTGCCAGGTCTTGACTTTCATATGTAGCATAGCCTATTTTAATATTTTCTTTTTTTATTTATAGAATCTGAGTCCAAGGATCCCCAAATATCAGAGCAGCAGGAATGTGCATTGGTAGAAGAGAATACGCCCAGCAAAGAGAACGGTTCTGTGCTGAGTGAAAACGGTGTAGAGGACGATGCAAGTTTGCCTGATCTGGAAGAGGTCATGCCTGTGTCTGAAGAAAGCAGTATCAAGGAAATTAATAATGAATCACAGCCAGAGAATGAAAGTTCTGCTGCTGTGGGGGAGAATCATGTTAAGGAAGAAAGCAGTGTCAAGGAAATTAATACTGAATCACAGCCAGAGAATGAAAGTTCTGCTGCTGTGGGGGAGAATCATGTTAAGGAAGAAAGCAGTGTCAAGGAAATTAATAGTGAATCACAGCCTGATAATTCAAGTTCTGTTGCTGTAGCAGAAAATCATGTTGAGGCATCAGAGGAAACTGCTAAGGAGAAGGTACATGAGGAAGAGAGTGAGAGTAGAAAAGTTGAAAGTAGTGTCTGTAACATGGAAGATGTAGATTAAAGGTGTTTTGTGAATTGTTTTGTAAGTAGAATAGCACATCAAGTATGTTTGTGTTGGTGTCTGACATAACAGTATTTGAATATTGTGTGATTGTGATGAATATATAGTGACCAATTCCACTGGGTGACTTACTTCCTATGACTTTCAATGTTTGCTCTTATTTGAAGCTCCTCTTGACTCCTTTCTACCTACAAAGGGCATCAGAGACATTATGGGTGCATGATGATGATGACGATAGTGAAAATCTGGCATAAGAAGAGGTCACTAATGGTTTCTTTGGTACATTTTGCAGATCCTTGAAACATTTTAAAAGTTTTTAACCCTGAGATTTTGTATTTATGTACATAGGAACTAATATGCACAAACACACACATACACATGCACACACACACATTCACACACATTACCAATGGACTACATGAATGAGAATGCACCAGAAATTTATTGTGCCCTTCACATGATCAGTAATGTAAATGTAGCCATATTTTAATTATTAATTTTATATATACAGTAAAACCTCTTTAAGAAAAAAAAATCAGTGTGTTTGGAGTGGATACTGACTTTTGGGAGTGGCCTCACTTTAAAAAAAATATTACCATGTTTGCACAGGAACAAGGCATGATCCAAGCCTTGGGAAGGTTTGTTGGATGAGTATAGATGCACCAAGGGAGCTCTTGATCACTTCTAAGCATAACTGAGTGTGGGTGGCAGTGAGCAGTGTCCTTCAGTATTGTTTTTAATCCAATTGGGGCTTAAGTGTATCATCCCACTATAAAAATTTGGTGATGAAAATACAAGACAGTTGACGAACATAACTAAAAGCAGTTGGTCAGCTGGTACATGTAAACAAAGGATATGGAGCATGAACAGTGTCCGACTCATTTGTTGTTAACTCTGTGGACATTCAAATATATCATACTGCTGTGAATGACATACCAGTGCATATTTTTCTTTAAAAATCTGGATATGAAAATTTCAAATGGGTAATTAGAACCAAAAGCAGCTGCAAGAAGTGGGTCAGCTGATTATTATAAACCTAGTGTGTATGGAGAAAAGAAGAAAAAGAGAGGCCACATCCCATAGTGCAGGTAGAGAGATTGTCCTCATTTGAAAGAAGGGATAAGGGAAATGATTTTCCATAAGTTAGTATTGTTTATTTATCAATTTGAATTATGATATTGATTTATACCTTCATTCATCCATTATATTGCATGTTTTTTTGTTTTGTGTGTGTGTGTGCATGCATGCTGTGGTATGTATATATGAAAAATGCAAGTCTGTATGTGTATTGAGAAAGAGGGAATGTCCCTTCATTAACAAAGAAGGATGGTCTCCTTTGAAAGGAGGGAGAGGTGAGGAGAAAGAGAAGGAAGAGGAACATGGGGAATTAATAATTTTTCCATGATTGTGTTGTTTATTTAGTAATCGATTAATTTATGTATTTCATTATGCGTTTGTATCTCCATTATGTTGCTCCCAGAAAGAGCTGTCTTGAGTTCGTTGGACTGATCAGTGGTTACAGTTGGGATCTCACTCACCTCCCCCCCACCCCAACCCCATTGCTCAGAGTAACCAATACTGTTGGTAAAATTTTTCTTAGCCTGACCAAGGTACGAATCTCATTCTGACGGGTGTCATTCAAGCACTTTATCTACTGCACTGTTAAGTGGTGTGTGTGTGTGTGTGTGTGTGTGTGTCTTTATGAGTGTGTACATTGTTGCTCGAGTAGTTTTCTGACTTTTCTGGTAGTTCCTCAAAATTTAAAATTATTATTTATATAATACTTTTACTGATTTTTCTGTGATTTTGGCAAGGAATACTTACTTAAAGAGGTTTTACGGTATGCAGGCCCAGTGCAACCATGGGCTCCTGAAGGGCATTGGTGTTCAGTTCCTGATCAGTGGTGGCATGGGTGGATTTTTTTTATTGTGATGTTGATTTCCTTGTTGCTTGGTTCATGCTACTGCCAGTGATCCACGTGAGCCAACTAACTATTGCAGATATGGGTGGCAGACACCATGTTGAGAACTTGTTACTTGGCTTTTTGGACACCTTTAACTGAGGACCCAACATTCACCACTCCAATGTGGTAACCATGCCACTAGCTTACAACATGTAATATATATGTCAGCAAATGTTTGGAGTGATAGAAATGTTATACTAAAGTAATGAAATTAATATATGAAGAAATGAAAACAAGGAAAACAAGAGTTGTTTTCCTTTTCAGGAGAGGAGAGAGAATGTTTTAAGACTGCAGTGTGGTGTCAGAAAAGACCTGGTGAGGAATGTTGGAAGAAAAGGTCATAAGAGCAGTCCAGATACTGAGAGAAATTTAGCATCTATTAGAATTATTGACATATGGAATGTTTTTGAGGCAGAGCTGTAAAGATAAAGTACATCCATGAGCTTCAAGCTCAGTTGAATCAAAACCTGATTGGAGACAGTTCATCGTGATTGTCACTCAGATCCTGTATACTCTGAGTAAACACACACACACACACACACACACACACACACACACACACACTTCATGAGTGCCTAATGGATGGGATTCATGACTTTGGATATATTCCATACCGTATATCTGAAGTCTGTTGCAGTTTATTGAACAGAAATTGGTTCATACGTTTTGTAACCTCATATACTTTCCTAGTCACTAGAGGAAAACTAATAGAACCTCTACTCAGAGTGTAGTTATTAACCTTTAATCTCATTAGTAATCCTCCCTGAGACATGGGGGTCAAGAATACGTGTCTCTGTATTCCACTGCATGTCGTATGAGGCGACTAAAAGGGACGCAGCTCTCACGATACAGGAGGTTGAGGGTAAGGACTGGGCCCCTCCTCAACTGTTTTATGCCTAGAAATGATGATTAAACATTTAGCCTATGTGAAACTACCAGCACTTTGTTTAGGTCAAATTTTGAGTGTAAACTGGATCCTGAAGTATTTTTTGTAACTGTATGATTATTTTTGATACTGACCATCAGACCTTGAATGTAGAAGTGATGGTTTGAATTTAAATTTTTTACTAGGTAATACATATGTAGAAATTTTTAAGGTTATGTTTAAAAGCCTTCAAAATTGTATCTGCAAACATACCTTGAAAACATCAAAACTTCGTGTTGGTCAAACACATACAAATCATTTGCCACATGTGCTCAGCTGCATAATACGTACATGACTTGCAGTAGTTGAAAAATTTCTTGTTGGTCTTGTGCAGTTAGTATAAGAAAACTGTTTGTAGCATTATGCTAGATGCAGGACCCAGTACTGTAAAAAAATTATTAGTTTAATCAGTCACAGCACATCCCAGCACCAGTGATCTGACTATATACAATTGTAGTATGATTCCTTGAGGATATTTGTTGCTAAACAAGACAGGAAAACTTCTTTTTTTTATCTATTTGGAGGACTGATTTGCATACATGCAGTGGTCATGCAATTATGAATTACAATTACTGTTAAGGCAGAAATATAAGGCCTAAGTTTATTGGCACAAATTGGAAGGAAATAGAAGTTAATTAGCTTAATCTGAGTCAAAGAGAATGATTTTGTTTACACATGTAGGGAACATGTAGACAGGAAAGACTTCATCAAGAGTGTGGAATAGCAAAGGAATTGAAATACATGTTGTGAAGTGGTATAAATGTTTACTTTCAAATTGCCTTTTTTTATTTTATCTTTGTACTGTATTTTCAAGTTTCTGGTTGATCTGTTGATATTGTAAATAGACACTACTTTAGTCTTTCTTCATCACCAAAAATTAAAAAATTGGGAAAGCTGTTTGAAGCAACCCTTCAAAAGAGTAAAGAAACTTGTCTATTTTCAAGAATGAAGAGACCAAGGAAATAATCATGATAAGAAGTAGAGGATGTATTGTGCTTAGTGTGTAAAGGTAGGAAAGACCATTAATTTTTTCTTAGCCGTTTCAATGAAACTTTTACCGATTCCTTATACATCTCAAAAGCTTTTGACTGTCTGGCACAAACCTTTTTTCTCATAACTGCCCTTCTGTGAAGTCTTGTAGTGACTGACCTGCCTAATATGAAAAGCCTCCCAAACTCACTCTGCCAGTGGAGTACCTCTTGTTCAACTATAGTTAAAGAGTGACTTTCACATCTAGGTGGTCGCTGGTTCGTAAACCCTTTCTGGGTGTTTTGTGACACACTGTTGTCGTGTGGAGGTCTGGAAAAAGAGGTATTCAGTTGGATTAAAGTCTATCCTTCTTTGCACTTTCATCGCCAGTTTCCTTTCAGGCTGATCTATATCTGATTGGTAGATGGTCTACCCCTAAACCTATAAAGAGTGATGTTCTGCAGGTCTCTGCTCTGTCTACCACTATTGTATTATCAATGATCTTTCTAAAACAAGCTTCTATCCATTCCTATGCTGATGACTCTAGTCTGCGTAATTTCACGTTTTCAATAAACTAATTTCACGTTTTCAATAAACGACCCTCTCAACAGGAATCATGCAACTCCAGGCTGGATGCTGCAGAACACTTAACCTTTAATATTGCTGTTATTTGAGCCTGTGATGGGTAGGAACCCATTACCAGTGGTGGGCACCGCTAACCGAAAAGTTAGCTTCACTAACTGGTAATCCACTAACTACAAAATTAGCTTTGCTTACGCTAAACTGCTAAATAAATTAGTGGAAGCTAAAGCTAACCGCTAACTTTTTATATGGATTTAGCTTCTGTTTAGTATTTTGGCTCTAAAACTTAAAACAGACATAGTGACCTGAAATTTCAATATGTTGTGCTTAGACATAGATTTTCCTTACTAATTGTCCAATTACCCTACTTTGAGGTATGATTTACCCAAAAGTGGAAGCCCTGGAATTATTGAGTCATGTGGCTTAACTGGCACTCTGTCCACAACGGACAAAAACAAACCTGTATGAATTTTTTAGTGGACTAAAAGTTAGCGGAGGAGGAACTACATTTAATGAAAGCTAATGGGCCCACTAGCTGTTTCTAAAGTTAGCGAAAACGCTAATCAGCTAACAAAAAAGTTAGCTTCGCTGATTAGCGGTTAGCGGAACCGTGCCCACCACTGCCCATTACCCCAAAACACAGGGCATAGTGACATTTGGGTTACTGCAGTAATATTTTGCATTTGTCTCATAGAAATTAAAAATTGCATTTCATTTACATCTTTATTGTTAAGGAAAATATTAAGCACATGCTTAAACAGATCTGTTTGGACGGATTGAATAATGTTTTGCACTGATATATCCCCATCACACTGTTGATATAAAAATATACACCTTGACATTTCATACTGAATAATCATTATAATCATAACAAGAACATTATAGTAATAACATCATTTACATCTATCCCTCTGCCTAAAAATGCAGATTGGGGTATGATTATGAAAATAAAAATAATAAGTAAAATAAATAAAAACTTTAAATAAGTAAAATTTCACAGCATGATCAGTGATTATTGTGACCATCTAAAACAATCTCAAACACAACTTAATGTATTACTCACACTGGATGCAAATGTGATAATACAATCTGAAACTGCATAGCCGCCTAATACTACCCTAATTTTGGCCTCCAAGCTTTCCACCCAACAATTGTGTGCCTGTAATATACATACACGAACCAATATTTTAAAGCAGCCCTCAAGACAATCAAACTTCTTGGGGATAAAATTAACTATAAAATCCTGACTTATGGCAGTGGAGAAAGCATTTGAGGATTGCTGAACATGAAATGCTGCAACCTTTTGAATCTATTGCACATGTAATGTTTTGTTGGGCAACACTCTTTTTCTAGCCAATATCAGCCCCAAAGAATGGCCACTTATTTTTGGTTGGCACAAAGAGGTATTTTATGTTTTCTCTATGCATCCTGCAATGTGTTCGGAATGTGAAATCAGCTCAGTGAGTGGTAGTTTGTGATTCTGAGCATCTACTTAAAATACACTGAACATCCACAAGTTATGGGAAAGTAAAATGACTAATTCACCAGATTTTAAATTAAATGCATATAAATTTCTATTAAAATTAGTTTTGAACAAACTAACAAAAAATGTAAAATGGTTCAATGACAAATGCTACAATCAAAAAAGCTTTCTGTTGCAACATACACGACATATTCACTGCCGTTCTTATATAAATAATGCCTACTTGATTTTGCTTCCTAAGGACAACTGAATGCACTTGCTCACAACTTAATTTGTATATATAATACATGAGCAACAAAATTCAGCCCTTAAGAATTTATAGCAGGTGATAATGTCAGTTCAAGACAATCAGATGTCCAGTGACTGAACCACCTTTGTACAGTATGTGTTTCATGCCCTTCAAGGAATAGAAGTTGTCATCAAATTACTCAAACTGAGAGATTCTGTTGTGAGATTCCTGATTAACTGTTGCTGCTGTGAGGGCCAGCACTGCATGGAGAAGGAGACAGCAGCAGTAATGCTGGGGAGCTGTTCAGTAGAGCTGGACAATATTTGGAGCTTGGCTTATTTTGATTACTTCATACTGACTCTTGACACACCGGTACATGTATACCTGTTGGTAAATAATATGATGAAGGTAAGTGCTTCTTTGCTTGTATTTAATTTTAAAGCATTGCAGAGGATATACAGCAAACCAACAGGAATTATTTGGCCTCCACCTCCTCAACATATTATAAGGACACATTGAGCATATATGTATACAAATTGTGGGCACTGAATGAAAATTTACTTCTGTAGACAATAAATGAGCAGAATTTTAATTAAATATTGCCTGTATTGCATGAAAAGTGTTATATATGCATTCTTAATCACTGAGTTTTGTGCCAAGCTTCAGTACTCACGTGGGCAGCAGCGAAGAGCAGGTAGATGCAGGTCCACAACACTGACAGTAGCTGAAAGTTCATTAGCATTTAGAAAAATGAAATTCAAGTACCATAATTTTATGTATTTATGTAGAAGTCAACACCTGAATGATGTAATATATTTTTCATTTAGGAACATGGTGAAGCCCCCTCAATAGTATACAGTATTCATGTAAAAGTCATCCCCTAAACTTTACCTTCAAAAGTGTTAAAAATGTATATATTTTTAAATGTGTAAGAAAGAGATTGAATAAATACAACTTAAAAATTAGGTAAATTAAGCTAAATTGTTTGAGAAAAGTACCATAATCCCCCCTTTCTACCTCCTTGATGTTAGTACAGGTTAGAAAAGTGCATACAAACTGGGGAACTCCTCCTAACGGCAGGTAAATACACAGGTAAAGTGCATCCCTGAGCCTGACATTACCTTAACCCCATAAATTATATCCTAATTATATGAGGGAACTTATCCTTACGAGAGGTAATTACACGGGTAAAATGCTTCCCTTAATATGACCCTACCATGGCCCCTCTGTCCATTAGTTAAATATCAAATATATCAATTAGCAAGACTCACATAATGGTAGTAGGACGCCTGCAACCATAGGGCGAAGGCAATGATCATGAGGATGTAGAGGAAGTTCTGTGAAAGCCAGGGCAGGATAAGGCCGCGGTGCTCCCTCCGGATGCCCTCCACCATCAGCACAGAGAATACGATGTAGCACATGTAGAACACAATCATGAACCCCCCGGCGCCTTTCATTGCTGTGGGGAAGTGGCGTGAGATTATACACTATGACATGGTGGTGGTCAAGGATGTGCCTGTGTAAATGAATAGTACTACAGTGTGCAAGGAATTAAAAAAATACATATATCGACCTTGTCCAACACCATATGGAAAAATAAGGATGTTAAACAGAAGATAAAGTAGGAGAAAGTGCAAGATTGTAAGATGATACAAATAATCAGAATCCATGACAGCAAAACACTGAGGGGGATATTAATGAACGAATTTGAAAGCTTGATAAAGGAGCAAATAGATGTAAACCTGATTTTTGGTATTTTTAGTTACAAGAACTCTATTGAAAACAATGTGGAACAGCTGATACATTAGGAAATTAGCTTTTCAAAATTATTATAAAACTAGATAAAAGGAAAGTAAATAGACCTAAACCTAACACTTTATATTACTAGTTGTAAAAACTTCAAACAGTGCAACACCTAATACATTAGGAAGTTAGATTTTCAAAATAAGGACTCAATAAAAGGAACATATGCCATATAAAATCAAATAAAAACGCACATATATTTTAAAGAATTGTAACATTATTATTATTATTATTATTATTATTATTATCATTATTATTATTATTATTATATCCATGAAAGGACATCAATGAAAAATGGAAAAAAGTGAAACATCAAGAGCCTGACTCAACCATATGACAAAAATAAGTGAATAAACAAACAAATAAATAGATAAATAACGATAATAAAACATAACCCTTGAGCCGCCTTACTGCTGTCCACGTCTGTCTCGAAGAGCGGGAGGAAGAACTGCGAGGAGTCCCCGCCGCTCAGACAGTGGCAGATGTAGATGATTGAGAAGGTGCTGAAGAATATCGTGGTGGCGGCGCAGGCCTTGCTCCCGCCCTCCGTGTTGTCGTAATAGTACCACGGGGACCAGCACGTCTTCATCATGGTGGCGGCGGTGCGTGGGGCGGCGCCTTCTACAGGTAATGAGGGGCGTGGAAACAAGTGTGCGAATCCTCCTGTTGGTGTGTTCTTAACTCACTCATCGGCGCCTTTACCTGGAAAGACAACCCATTTCATTAAGTTGCACAATTATTCCTTCATCATCACAGGTAATAAAAGGCGTGGGAACAGGTGTGAGCGTCTTCCTTCGCCTGGAAAGACAACCAGTTTCATTAAGTTGCAGAATTATTCCTTCATCATGTTAAGGGGGGGGGGGGGGCGCCTTCTACAGGTAATAAAGGGCGTGGTAACAGGTGTGAGCGTCCTCCTTCGCCTGGAAAGACAACCCGTTTCATTAAGTTGCAGAATTATTCCTTCATAATGTTAATGGGGGAGAGGGGGGGGGGCGCCTTCTACAGGTAATAAAGGGCGTGGGAACAGGTGTGAGCGTCCTCCTTCACCTGGAAAGACAACCCATTTAATTAAGTTGCAGTTATTCGTTCGGTTAGGATTGGTTTTATTATTAACGCGCTGATATTTCGTCTTCTATTTGATCACCTGCTGCTATTCTGCTGTCATATATGTATTCTAGTTCTACTAACCTTCACATCTGGAAATAAATAGGAAAGAGTGTAGAGATCAAAATAACATTCATTTCGCCCCCGTCTGATCTATTGTAGTCTTCTAATATTTTTATGTATCCTTGAGTAGAGCATTCATGGGTATAACATATATATTAAGGCAAATCTATCACCATCATTAGCTGGTATCGTAATTTTTAGGTCTCTTCGTCGACAAATGGTACAAAAGGTTACGTAGCGGTGTTTGGCAAGGTTCCTTAGTCCTTACTCTCATGATTAGGAAGCAAATCACCTGCAACACAGCCACTCAGGTAGTCAGGCCACGACAACGAGTCCACGAGGGGCGAATATATAACGAGTGTAAAGTCGCCATAGTCCTTCGCCTGCTTCAATACACCATGGTACACGGATATCCTAGCTCAATAGGCAGCAAAGACCGTCATTATAGTGTTGGTCATAGGTTAAGTTAAATGTGAAGAGATATAAGGAATGATACCCTAGTAATTAGCTGTGAAATAAGGAAAAGAAAACGTTACCAGTCATTCACTCGAATGCATAAGTGAAATAAAGAAAGATAAAGTGATCAGCCAGTCGTCAAAGTCTCCCCCCCCAATAAATGACTTCAACGGGCAAGGAAAGTTTTACATGTGACGGCAAACACTGTCAATGAGAGATAATTATGTAACTGTTATGATGATGATGTCGTTGTTGTTAAAGGCATTACCATGAACAAGAAGACTGCTCGTACGTACAATTCTACACATTTACTATATTTTCTAATTAGCCAAGCTTAATCTATACTATACATAATTTATCACAACCTCTCTCGCTTTCGTCCACCTTATAATTTCTCCCCTTTCGCATCCACTCCACCTCTCATTTTCATCTCTTCCACTCTCATCCACCCCACAATCTTACCCATACATATTCCTAACCTTCTCCCATTCATGCACCACCCAAAAACCCCGTGTTCCCACAGGTCCCCCAAGATCGTTTAGGGCAAGGGATAGGCATAACTTGAAAAGAGGTATAACTCGAAAAGTAGACATTTGCGACGTAAATGAGGTACAAAATCGTGCAATTCTCTATATCTATCACCAGAAAAACATGAACCACGTAAGAAAATCGTTGGTTGGGTGAAACTGTAAATTGTCCCTGCTTCCTTGGGTGTCTTCGGCTGCTTAAAATGTGCAGAGATCACCATTAATTTTGTTGACGTAGGTAAAACGGAGACATTTGAGCAGCACGAGTTTCGGTGTGGAGGGTTGCCGATCACATTCACTCTTCTACAGCTTATTATCAAGGTACAGGAGTGAGGTGACAAGTGGACAAGTTCGTTTTTATTGAGACGTGTTTGCGGGACCCAAGACAGGACCCCACCCAGCTACCTGCCCCGCCTAAGGTTGACTCCCACCTGACTCATATATCTTCCTGCCTTCCCTTTCCTTCTCTTCCCTCATCTCCAACTACAGTGTTTCCTCCAGCTCATGACTATGCATTTGGTACTTAACTTCTTCCTCTTACCTCGACATAACGATGGGAATGTGGACGAAAAGGCTTGTAAACGTTGTGGCGTTGTGTTTGTACCGCCTCACCTCCCTCCAGTCCACGCTGATGATGACCCCGGTGGCCAGGTATTCAATATTTTACTCGTGAACTTGCCGGTAAAACACTACTCGCTAAACTCGCTTCTTCCTTCTTGGAGTTGTCTTAATTAGTGGTTGAGTCTTCGGATCTGGTCACACGGTTGTTTGAGTTGTACAAGAGGGGTTAAATAGCACTAGTATTGAGGGTCCCGTCGCCTAGCCGTGTGTTGTGTTGCCAGTCTGTGTTTCCTCGTGTGCACCTGTATTTACCTGTGGAACTCAATAACTACAGGTAGGTGGCGCCAGCGTCCACCCTTTGAGTTAAGGAAGGAAGTTTGTTTTTACTTTCCCTTGCTCCGTGCCGTAGCTTGGGTTAGGTAAGGGGAGGCTACAGTTTTTCCCCGTCCGGATTATGATTGTCAGATAAAGTCACTCACTACTAGGGATATTTTGGAGAGAAGTAAGAAAATGTATGACTGGTGGGGTGGATGAGAGTGGAACAGATAATAATGTGAGGTGAAGTGGATGTGAAAGGGGAGAAAATATAAGAAGGATAGAGGATAGAGGAGTGTGAGGTAGTGGATTTGAAAGGTTATGATATGTAGTTATAGACAGATTAATATTTTTTTGTTGGCTTTAATGGAAGGTAAAGTAAACAATAGCTATGGGGTAAGTGCATGACAAAATCGCACAGTAGGCTATAGTCAAAATACATGTTAAGGTGTGTCAAACACACATGTGTTTATGATAGTTTATGTAATTATAGTGCCATGATTGATAAAAAAAATATTTACCTGTGTTACACTTAAAGTCTGTTTTCTATTTTCGCATAGACTTATTTTAGCACCAACTATCTCGTTCATATCTTGCATATGAAGCCCTTTTCTATAGCTTACTGATCTGTGTTGAGAGTGACGATGCTAACAGGATGGTAAATGTCTAGAACTACACCCAATATCTAAACTAACAACCAACCCCACGTGAATCTACCGGAAAACTATCTATAGCAGCTAGAATCCAACGAAACGATTATCAGTGACGTTAACGCGTCTAAGTCTTGAGAACGCTGTACTGTCAACTAATGGGGGAGTTGGATGTGATTCTAGATGACTACAGGCAGGATAAAGAATGACTATATTAAAAGGACTGTCCAGGCTAGACGGTCCGGGGATAGTTATGTGCAGGAATGGAGATTGAGATGGTTTCGATATGTGCCAAGGAGAGACGTCGGGTTTATCAGAAGAAGGATGCTGGAGATGAAGATTTCAGGCGAGAGGAAAATAAAGGAAGGGCAAAAAGGAGGCTTGTTGATATGGAGATCGAGGAGGGTGGGGCGGGGGGAACAAGCAGGTGGATGGCGTGACAGAGGAAGATGCTGAGGAAAGAAGATGGAAACGAATGATCTGTATTATTTTGAGGTATTTATCAGATCAGACGCAAAGCGAATATTCCATGCCGCAAGATTTTAAATATTTCAGAGAGAGAGAGAGCTTGACGCATTGAAAGATTTGCAAGTAATGAGCCATCTACCGTCAACTTTTATCAATTAGCGTCACCATTACAAAAAGTCACCTAAACTGTATATTACTGTAGTTCCAAAGCTATTTATCAATTACTATTTACGATTCTTAAATATATAATGATACAACTCCTAACGTTTGTCCACACCAGATAGCCTACTTTACTGGAACCTCTTTTATTATTTTTTACAAACACGCTCCTCACTCCCCACTGACTGTGTAGTGTTGTAAGTGTACCATAATGGAGTCGTATGCAAGTTGTGTTTGGCTTTATTATTTCTTATCAGGCGATACCACTCATGGGGGATAGCCAGCAATTCTGATTGATCATAAACGTTAAAATTTGCTGTAGTGTTGTTGTTACATGTATTTCTAATAAAAGTCCAGCTGAGTGGGAATAAAAAATATGCATTACTTTTTTGCTTGGTTACTTCTGCCACCTTTTAGCATAGTCATTGCTTGTGTCAGTTAATTAAAAGTTGGGCATAGACGTGAGTGTAGACAGGAGCCGGGGTACAACATGAAGAGAGATAAAATGGGTAGTGTCAATTACCTGGTGCTGACAGAGAGCAATCATTCATTCATCGTGTGTTCTATGCCCTCCTCGTGTGTCCTATTGCTCCTCCTTCCCTCACGACGGGAAGTCATAACATGCATAACGTTCTAAGCTAATGTAGGCTACCGTAATGTGCCTATAATTTATTTATTTATGTTGTTGATAAGTATAACAGTGTGTGTGTGTGTGTGAGAGAGAGAGAGAGAGAGAGAGAGAGAGAGAGAGAGAGAGAGAGAGAGAGAGAGAGAGTTATTAATAATTCCCCTTTTTGTTCCAGATCCCGTTCACGTGCCGGTTAAGTCATCTTGGAGCATCATGGAGGAGCGGGCATTTGCAGTGGTGTACCCGCACCCAAGATCAAGAGAATGTTGATCTTGCCCGCACCATCATCGATATGCCATAAATGGATTCCCCTTTCTTCTGGCCATCCTGCGAAGCGAAAGGCAAGTAAAAATTCTAGACAGTCACAGGTTGTATTTCTGCCCCATATTCTCAGACATTTTGGGGCTTTCACACACCCACACTTGGTCAGGCATTCGTAGAGGTTGTGTTAGTAATGAGACAGTCACAGGTTAATGTATCTCTGACCCATATTCTCTAACATTTCGGAGCTTACACATACCCACATTTGGTAAGGTAATCGTAGAGGCTGTGTTAGTGATTAGACAGCCGCAGGTTACTTTACTCTCAAACATTTCGGGGCTTACACACGCGTTTGATAAGGCTTTCGTATAGAGGTTGTTAGTATTCCCTGGGGTAGTTTTGAGACTAGTGATAATTTGACGTGACCTCTGTAGCTATATACCATAAATGTGAAACAGCACTCACGAGAACCAGACTTACCTCCTTCGTGGCCTTTGAAAATAGTTGTGAGCTTGGTTGTGAGAGCCGCATGCATCTGAGAATACGGGACTCTGTAATTCGGGTGTTGGCAACCTGCGGTAGGACTCGAAAATCTCATCTTTCTTTGGCAGACATGGTGCCGCCAGGTCTGAGAGAGGGACACGGTGCCGGGCGTACGAGCGAAGCATCCTCACATTGGTAGTGTCAGACGCTTCCAATCCTCACACCAACTATTTTCAAAGTCCAAAAAGATTAGTCGGGCCCTCATGCGTGTTTCTTTTTTATAGGTTCATGGTACAGAAGAAGGGGCAAACTACCATGAGGGTCATAAAACTACTCCTGAAAATGCCCACAACTCCTACGAACGCCTTGTCAAATTATGTGTGCTTGGGCGCTGAAATGTTTAAGAATATGGCCCTAAAGTCCCTCTTTCTCCTATACGTATACCTCTGAATATATCATGAGGGACGTGACTTTCTATTTTTCAGAAAGTATACCAATTAACTTTAACAAAGGTAAAGTTATATGACCCATAACTCAGAAATACCATTCGTTTGCATCATCATTATCTTCTTCAGGCATTACCATTCATAGTCATAGTCCGCTGCAGGACAAAGGCCTTTCCCAACATTCTCAACCTCTTTGTTTGATGTTAGTTTGGTTTGTTTACGTTGGCACCGATTTATTGTCGGCGAGACAGCAGGGTTGCCAAGGTCCGTGGTTTTTCTGCCGAGACAAGTTGACAAAGTGATGCCAGTTTGGGCTATAAGTAGCGAATTGTGCTACTTTTGTTGCTCTCGATATTAAATCTTGAGTTGGGCTACATATTTCGTCCTTTTGGGGCTACTCTCATGCTGCTGTTACCTAAATTGGTATAACTGAAACAATATATACTAAATCACAGATTGAATAAATAATAACACGTTTGCTTGGTTGACGTATATATAGCCATGTTGCATTCATATTATTATTCTGTTATGTAGTGTTTTAGTTTTGTTCTATACTGCATGCATTATAGGAGGGAAGTGGCAGTGAGGCGTGATGAGCCGGGAATCAGCGATCTCTCATCCCGTTTTCTGTGCCGCTGGTGCAGGGACTAAATGTTTACGTGTCATAATAAGGCTGTACTGTCTAGCATTGTAATGTATCGTGCCAGGACTGGGACATTAAGGGCCGTGAAGTCTTTTTCACAAATGTGTTTGTGGATAAAAGTTTCAACCAATCTCTCTCTCTCTCTCTCTCTCTCTCTCTCTCTCTCTCTCTCTCTCTCTCTCTCTCTCTCTCTCTCTCTCTTTATTTATGTATGAATGTGTGTGCATGTGTGTGTGTGTGTGTGTGTGTGTGTGTGTGATATATTGATGATAATAGTAATGTTAGTATACTGGAAAATACTCACATCGTCTGTATTTCCCATTTCCTCGAAGGCAGATCACCAGGGTCACTTACCAATGGTTTGTTTTTGCTGTCAGAAAGGGAAGATGGGTCGGGAGAAGAGATATCATCGCGGGGGAGGAGGGCGAGGGGTTCCGTGAGTGTGTCGAGGAAGTGTGTGTGCGTGTGTGTGTCCTGAGACCATACAAGGAGGCCTAAAGTCGTGTTACTCTCAATTAGTAAAATGTAAAATGTTATCGCGACGGGTTGTTAGCATGCCGCATCATCCAGCGTGTAAGGGAACCCAACGGTCCTATGCGTAAGAGCAAGTGGTGATCCGACGAATGACTCGATATGTCTTTTCAGGGGCAGGGGCCTTCGAGGTTGAGGGTGGTTGCCATGTGCCGCTGGAATTTTATAGCCCCTCTTATTTTGTCGCCATAATGGCCTCTTGTGGTGGCACTGCTGTCGTACAGAGTTTCAAAATATATATTCTTCACAACACAGCAGAATATCTATCTCAGGTCACCCAAATAAACACAAAGAAGTATATATCCTGCTGCTTCGCAGCTTAACATCGTGAAGTTTTAGTGCCCGAAGCTTATTGATACTAGCAATTGGTTCTTATGAGGCTTGTAATGCTCATATGGCAGCATGGTGACTGTTCTCCATAAGGGAAATGTGTCACGCCCCTTGTCAGGCAGCCAAGAGTCCACCTTCGAATACAAGTGGGGTAACGCTGGCAAAAATAAGCGCCAATACGCACACACCTGTAACGACTTGGCAACTACCTTCACGGCGGGACAGAGTTACCCTATCTGAGCAGCCCCGCCAGTTCATACCCGCTGGTCTAGATAGTACGGGATGCTGGGATAACGCACCGAGGATAACCAAACACCGCTGGGATAAGGGCGTTCCCTACAGATCATTATCATTACAGTGCAAAGAAGTGATGTTCATGTGAGCGTGACGAGGTGAGGATGTGCGCAGCGAGTCTCCTCCAGTCCTGAGGGGCTTGAGGAGACTTGATCTAGCGGCTTGTGGTGCAGGGGGGAGGGGGTCTTGCAGTGATGAAACGTGTGCATTCGCGGTCACTCCTTCTCGCCCTCGGGCCCTTCCAATTGACGGAGAGAGAGGTACAGTGTCGAGGGTGTGTCAGGAATCCAAGGCGCTAGTGTCACCCTCGCCCGGCCCGTGCTGGAGGGATGGGTGTGGGGCAGGAGGTGCGGCGCCAGTGTCTTGCCAGCAAAAATGTCATTGAAAATAGAAACGCGTCACTTCAGTTTGTGGAAAGCTACCATTACTAGTGTTTTGTGAATGAAAACAATGCTTAGGAATACTACAGAGAGCTTTCGCGATAACATCTTTTAGCCTTCAGTGAATTTGCCTCTTAGTTCAGCCTCTCAACGAGTCAAGTGGATACTTTTGTGTGTGTGTGTGTGTGTGTGTGTGTGTGTGTGTGTGTGTGATGATTTTGCATCTTTGAATGTAAAGTACTGGTAAGGATGGAAGTTATGTGTGTGGCTATATAATCCATCAGTGAAATAATATCTTCATAGATTCATGTGTAGCCAGAGTGCCACAGCTCCACAGTGAGGCGTGGAGGGAGTGTGGTGGGGAAGCTGTGGTGACTGAAGTAGTGATCCCAGGCACCGCGCCTCCGCCCTCGAGGCAGGATTGGCCTGGGCACAAGGAAGTGAGGAAAGTGAGGCAACTAGTGACGCGGCTGCTGGGTGCATCGCCTGACGTATACGCCTCAGTTCAAAACTTGACACTATCTCTGCAGCGAGCTGACTGCCTCATCTTGCCGCTCTTGGTGTGTCTCCCAGTGTGACGTTACTCACGCGCCAGCGATGCGGTGCTCATAGTGCTCGTCCACGTACCTTGTGTGTTTTTGATTATCGTTCGAGTGTTCCCGTTGAGTGTCTTCATTTTACACTCGGTGTTGAAGGAATATCTTTGCCGTTTATCAACGCCGTCATCAAGTGTGCACATTGAGGTGCGTGGTAAGTGAGGCGGCGCGGTGAGGTGAGCGTCATGTAGCTGGCAGCCCCCGGCCACCAGCTTTGCAGGGTGGCGGGACGAGCCAGGTCACCGCCGTCCTGGAAGGGGTCGCTGCGACCCTTGTCTCCTGTCCCTCCATGTGGGCAGCAGGAGTGCGAGCCGAGGGGGGCCTGAGAGGCGGGGGCGGCCGGGACGAGTGGTGTTGTCGCCACTTTGAGCATGACCGCGGAGTGAGGTGGCGTCACACTTGTGAGCACGCTGGCGGCGCCCTTTGCGCACCCCAGCGTGGCTGACGAAAGAGCCAAAGGCAATGGAGAGGCGGACACAAGGGCCTGCCACTCTCCCAAGCAGCAAGGGCGCAACCCTGCCGGGGTATCGTGTGGGCCCAGTTCGATATGGTGTTCGCCTGGCGCCCCACGACGGCCCGGGGGCGGCAGTGCCTGCACGGCGATGCTCGGACGGTGACTTGGGATCCTCGGAGAAGAGCCACATAGTGGCTGAGAGGAGCCAGAGACTTGGGTCTGTCCCCATCTGCAAGTTGCCGTTCGTACCCAACGGGGCGGAAGGATCCGGGAGACAATTGGGTACTGGCGAGGGCGAGCGGGGCACCTCGTCACCGCTGCACCTGAAGGAGGCGCACTCTCTCCTCAACAACAAGTGGACGCCCCTCACTGTGCCCACGAGCTCGTCCTTGCTGGCCCCATCCTGGGCCCGGCCTCACCCCATCAGGAGAAGTTTCAACACGTCCCCGCGGCCGTGGGTGACGCCCACCGCCTCAGAAACTCATCCCACTCCACCACAGACCTTTGATAACTCATGCAGTGACAACAACAATGATAAGAAAAGTGCTGCGAGTGGGAGGGTGCGGGTGACGGCAACAGATGGCGCGGGTGTCCACCCTGCCATCGGGGCAAAGACGCCTCAACTAAAATTATCCCCTCATCCCTCGGCGGAAGGCACTCCGTCCTCCCCGCAGGGGGCAGCGCGCCCTGTGCCTCCCCTCAACCTTCACGACGACGCAGCCACATTCAGGAGTGAGGCGACCATAGTGGTGACCCAGACCATCGCGGACCAGGAGAAGAAGGACAACCAAAAGAGCCGCTCGCCTCTTTATCGGCGGCGCGGGGCGGGCACCCTCAGCCTCGCCCAGGGCTCTGCTGCCGGAGGGAACACCTCAGGAAGGGATATGAACGCCACAGCTATAGGCGAAGGTTCGACACTGTTGGAGGAGGTGAGGGCGGGAGGCTTGTCTCCCCCCACCGCTAAATATACGTGTTGTGTGGCGGGCCGCTCCCCCCGCCACCCGCTGCCCCGCCACTCCACTATGTTTAGCTACCCGGGCCCGGCGCGCCCCACCATCCACGAGAAGCCCGTCAGTGCGCACCTCACCAGTGACCAGAACAGTGCCCGCCCGCATACCACGCCTACTCACGCCCATGGCACCGCAGTGCAGTGTGCAGTGATTTCAGGGGAAGGTGGTGGTAGTAAAACCTCGGGGGGCAGCGGTCATGGGGACCGTGTGGCCCCCCCGGCGCCAGTGACCACCCAGACCAACGCCCCTACCACCATCACCACCACTACCACCACCACTACCGCCACCACCACCACCACCACCACCCACTCGGCCGCGCCAGCCCGGAGGCCCGTCAGACCCAGACCAGAAATACCTGACCATTTGTACCGCCGTTGGGCCGCCCTCCTCCCCGCTGATGCTGTCCTAGAGCATTGTAGATCTAAAGCACACTCCGAAGTGGGTGCAGGGGCCCCAGGGGGCATTCCCGCCCCGTCAGATGAGGGTCTTAAGCCGGTGACACCAGTTGACTTCGTCCGAGCGGTAGGGGGCCTTCAAGACGTCCGTCAGGGGCTTCACCTTCTTACTCCTGGAAGGCTTGCCCAGTCCCGACTGGGCGACCCCACCGGCGGACTGGGAGGCGGAAGAAAGGACGGGGGGCGTGGGCCCCCTCCAGCACGCCCACCCAGGTCTCGACAGAACCATCTAGAAGAGCTGCGTAAGTGCACCGAAAGGCTGAAGACTCCCTCCCCGGACAAAAAGGTGCGGGCCGACTCTGCTCCCCCGCCGGAAACTGCAGCCACAGCAGAATCGGCCGTGGCAACTGCGGCATCGGGGAGTGAGACCCAAGACGGGGCGGGAATGGGGCAGGGCAAGGCCAGAAGACGCAGTAATGAGGTAAGACCTGTCCTACATCGCCACCCTGCATTAGGCAAGAGCCCTAGTCTGCCGCCACAACTACCTTCGGCAAGAGATGCAGAAAATGTTGGTCCGAGTCACAGCGATGCCGACAAGAACATGAAGGAGGAGACTCTTCAGTCCATACGAAGAGAAGAGGAGGACTTTTTCCTTGAGGAAATGACAAAGCTGCCCCCACGGCCTCGTCCAGAGGCCCGAGTTGATATCCCTCCACGAGTCATCGTGGTCAGGTCCGCGTCGGTATCACAGGTGGACGTGGCTTCCGACGGCGCCTTCCTCCCGCGCAGCGGCAAGTCCCCCACAACCATCCGCATTTACCCCCTGTGTAAGGACTACTGGGGCTCCAACACACTGCCCAAACGTAAACCCGCCGTGGTGACGAAGGAAGGAGGGATCACAGGGGGAGGGTTGCCTCATAGCCACCCGCCCCTTACTGGCGCCGCCTCCATCAGTGACATGACCATCGTCGGGGCCAAGTCTGCGCTTCCGCAACCTGAAAAACTTGAGACCAAGTCTAAATCGGAAAGCGAACTGTCCATGGCGGGGCGATGTGAGGCCAAGGACGCTCTTTCGGAATTGAAAGAGAGTCTCCTAAATAACCGAGTGGAAGTCAGCGGCGTCCACAGTGCCACAGAAAAACAGGAGGAGACAGCGGGGAGAGACAGTGGCCATGGTGTGGAGGGGGCGGGCCACTCGCCGCCCGCCGACGGTGGTGACGAAGGTGGCGGTAAACACGACCACCAAGCGGAAACGTGTAAAACTAAAGACGAAACAGCTAGTGTTTTGAAAAGTGAAAATAGAGAAAGTGGCAATAAGAAGGGTGATAGAGAAAGAGATAGTAAATCTAATAGAGTTAGTTTTTCTGACGAGGTGAAGGATATCGGCCTGGAGGAGGGCGGCGTGCTGCTGCACCTGAACCACCTTCCCACGGGGGAGGGAGGCGCCCGTCACCCTAATGTTGTGTTTACCCTCGGTGACCCCGACCCTGGGGACGAGGCACCGTCACCAGTGGGTGGCTGTGAGCACCGCGGAGTGGACGTGTTACCTAAGGGAAGCGAGGGGCACAGTGGGCAGGAGAGGGAGGGGCGCGCGGGAGGGATCGATCCCCTCCCCACTGTCTCTAGGGGACTTATAGGACCTGCTGGTGCACTCACAACGCAGGATTCAGTTAACTGTAAATATGTTTTGAGTGAGAGTGAAGGTGAGAGTCCCCCAGGAGGGGCTCAGCCAGTTTCTGGAGGACCGACTCCCTTAGGGTACACTTCAGGACCCTCACCCAGTCAATACCCGGAGCACTCGTCTAGTCATGCCTCAATAGAAGCTCCTGCACAACCCAACAGGACTCCCTTGTCTGAGGTGGACAGTAAAAGGCGCAACTACTTCCTCCTGGGTAAGATCAAAGGTGGGGAAGGAGATGAAGTGCTGGACCACGGTGCGGCCGGCCGTCAGCTGGAGTGCCAGGTGGTGCAGAAGGACCCTCGACCCTCGCAGTGCCTCGTTATCAAATCCGGGGCGCGGGAGGGGGAGCAGTACAGCACGGTGGGGCGCATTGTCAGGTCCCGCCCCCGCCTCCCGCGGGAGGACTCGGATGGCGACAGCGGTGAGAGGGACGTCTCGCGTGCCTACATGACGCAAATGAGTGACGACGGAGCTTTCGGCGAGGACCTCAAAAGTGGAGACCAACCCGATTCTTCAGACTCCTCGTCGCAGGACAGCGTCGGTCCAGGCCAGGAGGGAGCAACGTCTGGCTCCGAGGCGCTGCAGGATGTCCCGCTCAGACCAGCGTTGCGTCGCCTTATAAGTCCAATGGAAGGAAGTGATACGCGGCCTCAGCCCTTCTTGCCTCCCATGAGGAGTTCCCAGACCGCAGGCATCGGGTTTTCTGCTGAGGAGGCCGATGAGTCGAGAGGGTTTGTGGCTAGAGAGAGCAGCATGGATCAACGCGGCCCCTTCTCCATGGCCGATACTTACATGAGCGAGGCCGCACACTCGCCTGAGTCTTGCCACTTGCTCCTTTTCGAGCCTCGCGTCATGGATCGTGCTGAGAGAAAGAAGAAGTACCACAGTGATCCCAGTTGTGAGCGGCGCGCCAGCAGCGAGGCCCTTCTCTACCTGAGTGACCCGCATCTGGGTGCCGCGAGGGTCCTGGGTCCTTCAGACCGGTCCTCTGGGAAGGGTGTGGTGTCTCAGGCCTCTACAGACTCCGAGGGCAAGGATGAACGCGGGGAGCAGCACCCCGTCAGTCCCCCGAGGGTGTGCACGCCGCAGGTCCTGCTGAGTGGTCACGACAGCGACGGCTCCGACTACCCGCCGTGTCGCACCCCCGCCAGGAATGCCTCGCCAACGCCCTACATGCAAGACAGTGACTCGGGGGAACGCAGCGCCCCTCGCAGCCCCCACGTGCCCCGACGGTACCCTAATCGGCCTCCTCGGGGACCTTATGGGAAAATGCTGGAGGCGGAAATGAATAAGTCAAAGGGTTCGTCCTACCTGTCCGAGGACACCTACCTGAGGGTGAGGGACGCCAAGAGCTGCTCGCCTCGCCCCCCCTCCCCCGGCTCCCCCGCCGTGCTGGTGGGCCAGCGGCCGCCGCTCATCATCCCCACCTGCCGCTCCTACGACGACTCCTCCATCCCCATCAACTACGCCGCCAGTGAACGGCCGCCGCGACACAAGGTAAACGAGGAACTGGGCACCACGTCCCCGGTAGCCACCTCCCCCGTGACCAGCGCCTGGGAGAGTGACGGCGAGGGCACCCGCTCCCCCCCGCTGCCCATCGTGCCCGTCCATCAGCGCACCGTCTCGTCCCCCTCAAAGCTCTTCCCACCCGAGGGTTTCACCTCCGAGGACGAGGAGCTAGTGGATTACTACACTGCTGCGAGGCTCCTCGGGCAGGACCGCCAGCAGCAGCAGCAGCGCCATCAGCAAGACAAAAGGCAGCAGCAGCAGCCACAAGAAAAACACGAGGAGCAACAACAGCCGCTGCAGCAAACCAAACGACATCATCACCATCAACAGCAGCAGAACGAACAAGGGGATGAACAGGAGCAACAACAACCGCAACAACAAGAACAGCCGCAGCCGCAGAAACAGCTTCAACAGCAGCAGCAGTCCTCCTCGTCCTCCTCCCTGGCGCAGGACGAGAAGGGCGTCGCGGGGGAGGGGCGCCACGCGTCCTCCCTGCTGGACCACCGCCACGCCGAGCACCGCCACTCCCACAAGCGACACAGGGTGAGTACACAGCAACGCGCTCCTCTCTCTCTCTCTCTCTCTCTCTCTCTCTCTCTCTCTCTCTCTCTCTCTCTCTCACACACACACACACACGCACACACGGAAATGTTCGTGGAGACACACAAAGCTAACATTGATGGTTCACGAGGAGCGCTCTGAATGACCATCTGTCACTTTGCAGGTCACCTCCCTCTCCCCTCCCCCATCCCTCCCCTCTCCCCTCAGAGTTCCTCACTCCCACCCTCTCTTTGTGCCACCGTCCCTCCCTCCCTCCCTTCTACCCTCGTTCTCCTCATAATCCTCCTTCCTTACTTCTCCTTGTGCCTCCCTGTCTCTCCTTATCTCTCCTTCTATCTCTTCTTTCCTCCCTTTTCACTCATTCCTTCCTCCCTCCCTCCCTTTCTTCCACACTTCCTTTCCTCATAATCACCCTTCCTTACCTCCCCTCGTGCCTCCCTGTCTCGCCCTCCTCTCCTATCCCTTCTTTCCTCCCTTTTCATTCTCATTCCTTCCTCCTTCCCTCCCTATCCTCATCAACCCTTCCTTCCTCCCTTCCCTCGCTTTCTCTCCTTGCCTTTCCCTGTCTCTCCCTCCGCTCCTTATTTCCTCTCCTATCCCTTCTTTCCTCCCTTTGCACTCTCCTTCCTTCCTCCTTCCCAGTTCCCTCCCTATCCTCATCTCCCATTCTTTCCTTCCCACCATATTTTTCCCTCCCTTCCTTTCCTCCTCACCCCTATCCCTCCCTCCCTTCCTTCCTCTATCCATCCACGTCCTCCCCTCCCCTCCCCCCCACAATCCTACCCCCGTGTGTGTATGTGCATGTGTGTGTATGTGTATGAGGGAGCACAGGTATTGCGCCCCGCCCCCCCTCACCCCCTAACCCCCCCCCCATTATTACGGCACTTTCCGCGACCTCACTGTATATAAGACTTGTTTACACTCCTGGTATACTCGTGAACAGTACTATTTGGTACTCTGACGTGCCTATTTGGTACTCTGACGTGGATTGGACTATGCCACTCAAGACTAAAATCAAATAGGTAAAGTTGGGGAATGTGATACAGCTGCGCGTGGCCTCGGTGCTCATCTCCGTCGCTTGATAGAGGGAAAATTATAGAAGATAGGGAAAAAAAATACAGAGAAATAGTTATAGGAAAAAAAGGGAGAAAGATGATAGTGGAAAAAAGGATAAAAATGACCGGAAAATAGAGGGAAAAATATAACAGTGGAAAAAAAATAAATGGAGAAAACGATAGAGGAAAGAAAGAGGGGAAAATATGATAGAGGAAAATATAGAGGGAAAAATGACTGGAAAAGAATAAAGGGAAAATGATAGAGAAGAAAATGGAGGAAAATAGAAAAAAAGACATAAAAAAACGATAGTGAAAAATAGAGAAAAAAAAAGAACGGAGGGAAAAATGGCAGGAAAAAAAATGATAGAGGAAAGGGAAACGAGTAGGTATTTTTATTTTTTTATTTTTTTTTATCATCGTCGGTGTTAACGCGGGAAAGAAAAAAAAAGTAATGAGGAAAAAAAAGGTGAAGCGGTGAACCTTTTCCTGAAGGCGAAGTGAACGCAAAAAAAAAAAAAAAGTAAATCATGGAAATTGTGAACGACTATTTTTTTTATATATATTTTTCACCGAATTGATGTAAAAAAATAAGTATAAAAAGACGAAAAAAATTGAACAGTAAACTTTTCGTCCCCGAAGTCAACGGTAGATAAAAAAAAAGAAACAAAGGAACGCCAAACGACTGCATTCTTTCATCGCCGAAGTCAACGAAAAATTAAAAAAAGGGAAAACAAGATCAAGAAAAGGAAAGTGAACGATTTTCTTATAACGCGAAACAAAAACAAGAAAACAAACAAACAAAAAACCCAGAAAAGTGTGTTGACAAGTAGTGTTGTTATTATTATTATTATTATTATTATTATTATTATTATTATTATTATTATTATTATTATTATTATTATTATTATTATTATCACCACTTGTTATTATTAGCTATTGTTGCTGTTATCGCCGTTATAATTATAATTGCAGAAGATGTAAACAGCAGTAGTAAAAGTAGTAGTAGTAGTAGTAGTAGTAGCAATAGTAGAAGCATCATTAGTTGTTGCAGTGATGGTGTCGCTGTTGGTGGCGGCGATGGCGGTGGTGATGACGGTGGTGGCAGTGGTGGTGATGGTGTTGGTTTGTTGTTTTATGTTTACCAGCTCGTTGACTGGATGGGCTATGGTTAGAGCCCGGCAGAGGAGCTAGGCTTCAGGCCATGAGGCCCTGCCTAGCTGGTCGGGGGGCACGGGTGCATCTTGCACCCGTAGCCGGAGCCGAGCGAGCAACTCACCAGTCTGTAAGCTGGCTCAAAGGCCAGGAGAGTTACTCGCTCGACGAGTGCTGGCGTTCCACTGATGGTGGTGGTAATGACGGTGGTGTTGGTAGTACCAGGAAGATTAGAACGTTCGTATCTTTATAGCTCTTTCCTACGCGTCATTACAAGAGAGAGAGAGAGAGAGAGAGAGAGAGAGAGAGAGAGAGAGAGAGAGAGAGAGAGAGAGAGAGAGAGAGAGAGAGAGAGAGAGAGAGAGAGAGAGATTTACATAGATTTACATAGAAAATCAGACCACACAGACCCCATGGTCCAGACTAGGTGGTCTGTCCTTAAACCTAAGTGAATCTACACTAATCAGATGGCTCCAAAACGTTGCTTTTCTACTCTAGTTAATATTAAGTTCAAGGAAGTGACGGTCGAGCTTGTTTTTAAAGGAGTCAATCGTGATACACTGGACCACTGATGGTGGGAGCTTATTCCATTCTCGCACTACAACGTTGGTAAAGAAAAATTTGGTGCAGTCAGAATTTACTTGTCTACATTTGAGTTTTATGCCATTGTTCCTCGTTCGCAAAGTGTCATCGATCATAAACAATTTTGTTCTGTCTACATTTGTGAAACCATTAAGTATTTTAAAACATTCGATTAGTTTTCCTCGGAGGCGACGTTTCTCAAGAGAGAACATGTTAAGGGTGGAAAGCCTTTCTTCGTAGGATTTGTTGCGCAAGGAAGGGATCATTTTTGTTGCCCGACGCTGAACACCTAATTTAGCAATGTCCTTTGCATGGTGAGGAGACCAAAACTGTACCGCATATTCCAAGTGGGGTCTGACTAAACTATTGTAGAGCGGAAGTATTACATCTTTATTCTTGAATAAAAAGTTTCTTTTAATGAAGCCCAAAATTTTGTTCGCTTTATTTGATGCATCGATGCATTGATGTGAGAATTTGAGGTTTGACGCGATTTTGACCCCCAGGTCCTTAACGCATTGAACGCTTGTGAGTTTAACGCCGCGCATTTCGTAATCGAAATTCTTTTTTTCTTGTTCCAACTTGAAGGACCTGGCACTTGTCTACGTTAAAGGGGATCTCCCATCTATCCGACCAAGCTGAAATTTTGTGTAAATCCTCTTGGAGGCTTTGCCTGTCTTCGTCAGTGAGAACCGAGTTACCAATCTTTGTGTCGTCTGCAAATTTACTAATGCGATTATTGAGTCCAACATCCACGTCGTTGATGTAAATAATGAAGAGCACTGGGCCAAGAACCGAGTCCTGAGGGATGCCACTAGTGACCGGCGCCCACTCTGAGTTAAATCCGTCAATCACCACTCTTTGTTGTCTGTTGCTCAACCAATTCGCGATCCATTGGTTTACTTGACCGTCAATACCTATTTGCTTTAATTTATAAAGTAATTTATGATGTGGGACTTTATCAAACGCTTTCTGGAAATCAAGATAGACTTCGTCCAATGATTTGGTTACGTCATAAACTGAGAAGAGGTCGTTATAAAAGGTCAATATATTTGATAGGCAGGATCTTTTGTTACGGAAGCTATGTTGTGAATCCCCAATTAATGAGTGGCTTTCGAGGTAACTCACAATTTTGTCTCTAATTATGCTCTCAAGTAGCTTACCTACAATTGAAGTTAGACTAATGGGTCGGTAGTTATCTGGTATTTTTTTGTCTCCTTTCTTAAAAATCGGTGTCACGTTAGCCTTTTTCCAATCCGAAGGGACGATGCCTTGTCGCAAGGACATATTGAATACGGTTGTGAGGGAGGAGAGTATTTCGCTCTTTGTTTCTTTAAGCAGTATAGGATATACTTTATCGGGTCCGGGACTTTTATTTGTTTTAAGTGAATGGAGAAGTTTAAGGACTTCATCGGTTGTTATTTCAAAATTAGGTAATGCATGCTCGAGATTTACATTAATACTGGTGTTGGTGGTAGCGGGAGGAAGACTGTTAGTATTAAACACCGAGGAATAGTAATTGTTTAAGAGGTTTGCAATGTGTTGGCTGTCAGTCGCTAGTGCACCGTCGGTGTGAGAGAGAGAGAGAGAGAGAGAGAGAGAGAGAGAGAGAGAGAGAGAGAGAGAGAGAGAAAATAAAAGAAAACAAAGAAGGAAAAAAAGATACGAGAGAGAGAGAGAGAGAGAGAGAGAGAGAGAGAGAGAGAGAGAGAGAGAGAGAGAGAGAGAGAGACGAAAACCGATACAGAAAAAAAACTAGAACAAGAGATTAGGAACAACCACAAAAACAACAACAACAAAAAACACTATATGAAGAAAAAAAAAGGAATAGTTATTATGCATGAGATCTTTTGCAAGGACACTGCACGGGAGACACTTTGCATAACACCTTCAGATTACTGCACTTCCCGCTGAGGAGATGCTGGTACCGGGGTGGAGGAGGAGGAGGAGGAGGAGGAGACAAGGAATTGGGTACAGAGGGACAGGGTGAGGATTGGATAGGAGGATAAGAGAGAGGAGGGGAAGGATGATATGCGAGAAGAAATGACAGGGAAGGGGAAGATAGGAGAGGAGGAGTAGGAGAGAAGGAGGAGGAGGAGACGTAGGCAAGGAATAAGACACGGACACGCAGGGTGAGGGGAGTAAAGGAGGAATAAGAGAAACGAGGGAAGGATATAGGCAAGGAGGCAGAGAGAAGGTTAGGGAAGGAGAAAGAAAGGAGGGACATTATGATTAGAGGAGCAAGGTAAAGGAAGGAAGGCAACAAAACAGAAAGGGATGGGGAGAGGAAGATGAGGGAAGGATATGATTTAAGGAGAAGGAGAAATAAAAGGAGAGAAGATATGGTAGAAAGCAGAAAGACAAGGATGATGGAGAAGGAGAGGAGGGAAATATATAAGATAGAGGAGGCAGATAAAGAAGAAAAGGGAACAAACATAGGGAAGAAGGACGAGAGGAAGGAGGGATAAGATTAGAGAAGTAGGAGAAATGCAGGAAATATGATAAAAGGCATAAAGACAGGGATGATGATAGAGGAGGAAATATAAGATAGGGGAGGTAGAGAAAGGAGAAACGAGGAGAAATGAGATAGTGGAACAGAGACAGGGAAGGAGAATGAACGGAGGGAAAGATATGAGAAAAGGAAAGCAAAGAAAGGAGAGACACGAGAAGGCAGAAAGAAAGACAGGAATGGAGAGGAGGGAATGAATAGGCAGGGATGTAAGCGGAGAACAGGAGGAGGAGGAGGAGGAGGAGGAGAAAGAGAAAGGGAAGAGGAGAGATGCAAAACATGTAACAGAAGGATTAGTATGGAGAGAGAGAGAGAGAGAGAGAGAGAGAGAGAGAGAGAGAGAGATAGAGAGAGAGAGAGAGAGAGAGAGAGAGAGAGAGAGAGAGAGAGAGAGAGAGAGAGAGAGAGAGAGAGAGATGGCAGCGTCACCCCTTAAGGACAAAGGTGCTTCAGGGAGCCTCTTCACCTTGACTCGAGGGGATGAGAAGAGTGTCACCATGTCCTATGCAGTGTTAAGGACGGGGGAGGGGGAGGGGGGGTTGTACTGGTAAAGGGTAGGGATGATTTCTACGGGGAGGGGGGAAGGGGTGGTTAGACTGAGAGAGAAGAGGGTAAGGGGGTCGTTACGGGTGGGGGAGGTGATAGAGGGGAAGGGGTCGTACTAGGAAGGCTGTTGAAGGGGTGATTGCACTGGGGGGAGGTTGGAGTGAAGGTGATTTTACTGGGGAGAAGGGAGGAGAGGGAGGGGGAATGTTAGTCCTGGGAGAGAAGGAGAGGGGGGGGGGGGTTATTGTACTGGTAGAGAAGATAGGGGTGGTTTTTTTTTTTAGAGAGGGGGGAGGGGTGGTTGTACTGGGAGAAGGGAAGAGGTGATTGTACTGGGAGGGGAGATAGATGGGGTGTTCTATTTAGGAGAGTCAAGAGAAGGGGGATTCACTGGGAAAGGGGAGGGGAAAGGGGGTGTAGGTACTGAGAGGAGAGAAGAAGTGGGGTTGTACTGGGAGAGAAGGAGGGGTGGTTGTACTGGGTAGGAGGAAGGGGGTGATTGATATGAGTACTTCGACAAGAGGAGAGGTGATTACACAGGGTTGGCAGGGTGGGAAGGGGTTTGTAATGTCCCGTGGGCGGAGAGATAGGGTGGGGAGGGAGAGAAACGGGGATGGTAAACTGTAGGTGGGGAAATGCGTTGTGGGAAGGGCTGATGGTGTGTCATGAGGGTGAAAATAAAAACCACATTCTCAAACATTTCGGGGCCCCAGCACACACACACACACACACACACACACACACACATAGGACAAGGCTTTCTTAGGAGGTGTAGTTTCCATGGGTAGTAGTTGTATGTATGACTGGTGGTATGTAGTTTGACAATGCTTCTATGTACATACAATGAACGTGAGGGAAATAAACAATGCTCACGAGAAACCGATTAATCTCCTTCTCGGCCATTGGTATTGATGATAGTTGGTGTGAGTGAAAGGAGTGTGAGGGTTAGGAAGGGTCGAGGAGGGCTCTTGTACCGACGGCGTTAGGGAGGGAGAGGGGCTGTATCGTGAAGGAGAGAGAGAGAGGGAAGGGAAAACAGACTAGTACCGCTCCGTGAGTAAGAGAGAGAAGCTGTACCATTTTTTTTACAGCAAAGGAAGCAACTCAAGGGCAAAAATAGATAGAAAAGCAGAAAAGTCCGCTATCGCACAACCGAGGAAGGGGTGGAATGGATGTGTGGCACCATGACTGAGGTGAAAGAAAGTCTTGCACCACAGCTTGAGGGATGGAGAGAGGAGGGAAAAGAGAGAGGTACCTTACCGTGAGTTTGATGAAGATTATAGCTACACCGTTACTAAGGAATGGGTGGGGGGGGGGGGTAGTACTACGTCTGAGATGAAGGAGAATCTTATATCTAGTTTCAAGGATGAAGAGGAAAGGGGAAAGAGAGAGGGAGGTGTCGTTCTGTTAGTGAGAAAGAGGGAGGTGTTTAACCGTTACATGGGAAGGGATGGGGTGTGTGGTACTATGTCTGATATGAAGGAGAGTCTTATATATACAGCTTGGAGAATGGAGAGGTAGGAAAGGGAAAAAGAGAGAGAGGGAGATACAGTTCCGTGAGAGCGAAATGTGTTGTACTGTTACTATGGAAGGAATGAGGTGTATGGTACCATGATCAAAGTGAAGGAGAGTCTTATTCCAACAGCAGGGATGGACAGGGAGGGGGAAAGAGAGAGGTACAGTTTAGCCGTTAGCGAGTGAGGTGGAGAGGGAAAGGGTGGAGAGAGAAGGGGGAAAAAGAGAGAGGTACAGTTTAGCGAGTGAGGTGGAGAGAGAAGGGGGAAAAAGAGAGAGAGGTACAGTTTAGCGAGTGAGGTGGAGAGGGAAAGGGTGGGGAGAGAAGGGGGAAAAAGAGAGAGAGGTACAATTTCGTGAGGTGGAGAGGGAAGGGGTGGGGTGTGTTGTACGATAATTAGGGTGGAGTCTTGTACTTATATTTTCAGGGATGGAGAGGAGAGGGAAAAAGAGAGAGAGCGAGAGAGGGAGGTACCGTTCCGTGAGTAAGAGAGAGAGAGGAGATAGAAGAAGGGAGAGGGAAAAAGAGAGAGCGCGAGAGAGGGAGGTACCGTTCCGTGAGTAAGAGAGAGAGGAGAGAGAAGAAGGGAGAGGGAAAAAGAGCGAGAGCGAGAGAGGGAGGTAAGCCTGGCAGCGACGTGAAGGAGGAGGAGGAGGAGGAGGAGAGGTGGCACGGGCACTGTCTCGCCTGGCCCTTATCCTAGTGGCACCAGTCTTCCCCCTCCCCCTCCTCCTCCTCCCTCGTCGCACCCTGCCGCCCCTGCCTCTTAATATAACCGAGAAACACGTGTAGGTTAGTTTTCAAGGCGATACACCACCTCGGAAATAGATCGATGAATTAACGACTCCGGAGATGAGGAGGAAGATGAAGGGAAGGAAGGGGGGGAGGGGGAGAGGCTGGTAGGTAATGGTGTTCGTGTGTTTGTGTGTAGGGGGTTGATGGGGAGGGGAGGGAGGGGTTGAATGGAGAGCACGGAGGAAAATAATCTCAAAAATGGTACTTGGCACGCTTCTCTCTCTCTCTCTCTCTCTCTCTCTCTTGAGGAATAGAGCGAGGGTTGCCAACTGTGTCCAAGCTCATTCATGCTCGGGAAGCGGGTCGTCGGCAGGAATGGCAACACTGTGTGCGTGCGTGTGTGCGTGTGTGTGTGTATATGGTTCATTAGGCGGTGGTGATGATGTGAGAGAGAGAGAGAGAGGAGTTGACTCATACCAAATACGTATTGACTGATAAAAATAGAATAAACAAAAGTAGACAAGAAAGGGATGAGAAGAACGTAACTAGAAGAGGGTGAAGAAGAAGAGGGGTGAAAAAGAAGAGGGATGAAGAAGAGGGGTGAAGAAGAGGGATGAAGAAGAGGGGTGAAGAAGAGGGGTGAAGAAGAAGGGTGAAGAAGAGGGGTGAAGAAGAGGGATGAAGAAGAAGGTGAAGAAGAGGGATGAAGGAGAGGGATGAAGAAGAAGAGGGGTGAAGAAGAGGGGTGAAGAAGAAGAAGGGTGAAGAAGAAGAGGGTGAAGAAGAAGAAGGGTGAAGAAGAGGGGTGAAGAAGAAGAAGGGTGAAGAAGAAGAGGGGTGAAGAAGAAGAGGGCGAAGAAGAAGAGGGGTGAAGAAAAGGGGTGAAGAAGAAGAAGGGTGAAGAAGAAGAAGGTGAAGAAGAAGAGGGGTGAAGAAGAAGAGGAGTGAAGAAGAGTGAAGAAGAAGAGGGGTGAAGAAGAGGGGTGAAGAAGAAGAGGGTGAAGAAGAAGAGGGGTGAAGAAGAAGAGGGGTGAAGAAGAGAGTGAAGAAGAGGGGTGAAAAAGAAGAGGGGAGAAGAAGAAGAGGGGTGAAGAAGAGGGTGAAGAAGAGGGGTGAAGAAGAAGATGGGTGAAAAAGAAGAGAGGTGAAGAAGAAGAGGGGTGAAGAAGAGGGGTGAAGAAGAGGTTTGAAGAAGAAGGGTGAAGAAGAGGTTTGAAGAAGAGGGGTGAAGAAGAGGAGTGAAGAAGAGGGGTGAAGAAGAGGGTGAAGAAGAGGAGTGAAAAAGAAGAGGGGTGAAGAAGAAGAGGGGTGAAGAAGAGGGTGAAGAAGAAGAGGGTGGAGGACAATGCTAATGAGGACGAGGATAATGATGACAGTCAGCGTGCAGGATTATGCTAATTACACCCGCGCACGATAATTATGAGTGAAAGTGCAAGTGATAAACAGCAGACAGAGAGAGAGAGAGAGAGAGAGAGAGAGAGAGAGAGAGAGAGAGAGAGAGAGATGAGAAGGAGGCGACGAGGAGGAGGATGCTGGTGCTGCTGATGAGATGCCGTGTGTGTGTGTGTGTGTGTGTGTGTGTGTGTGTGTGTGTGTGAAGGAGAATAGGGACTTCTTTGTTGGGGGGGGGAAGAGGGGAGGGGTGGCTTTAGTAGAGGCAGTGCTGGTAAACAAAGTCGCGGTGTTCACAAAGAAAATATTTGGATACGTAATGAGAGAAAAAAAATATGTGTTGTTATGTATGACGATCAAAGGAGAGAGGAAGAAAAGGGTTGTAGTAGTATGGGGGAGATATGAAGGGAAACAAAAGGAAAGGAGTAGGTGAGGAAAAAAAGTAGGATTATTATTATTATTATTATTATTATTATTATTATTATTATTATTATTATTATTATTATTATTATTATTATTATTATTACTATTAGTTTTCAATGTCATCGCCATTATTATAAGGTGGACTGTGTTATCTTCTTTTATTACCATGAACACACACACACACACACACACACACACACATACACACACATACACACAAGGCCTGAACGTAATATGAAGGTGGAGAGGAGGAGGAGGAGGAGGAGAACGAAGCGTGAATGGAGCGGCGGAGTTTGGGGGCGGAGTGGAGTGGTGATGGGATGGTGGTCGTTGTGGTGATAGTGAAGGTGGTGGTGGTGGCGATAATGGTGATAATGGTGATGGAGTTAGTGGTGATGGCGAAGGCGAAGCGGCGTGATGGTCTGCCAGCGGTAAAGTCTGCGGCGTTAGTGGTGATGATCCTGGTGGTGATCCTGATGGTGATGATCCTGGTGGTGATGATCCTGGTGGTGATGATGCTGGTGGTGATGATGTTGGTGGTGATGATCCTGGTGGTGATGATGCTGGTGGTGATGATGCTGGTGGTGATGATCCTAGTGGTGATGATGCTGGTGGTGATGATCCTAGTGGTGATGATCCTGGTGGTATTGATCCTGGTGATGATCCTGGTGGTATTGATCCTGGTGATGATCCTGGTGGTGATGATCCTGATGGTGATGATCCTGGTGGTGGTGATCCTGGTGGTGCTGATGCTGGTGGTGATGATGTTGGTGGTGATGATCCTGGAGGTATTGATCCTGGTGATGATCCTGGTGGTGATAGCGGTTGTGGTGGTGATGGTGGCAAGCGCCTTCTCGTAGTTCCTCTCTTTTTCCTCCTCCTCCTCCTCTTCCTCCTCCGTCGTACATCTTTCCTCTTCCCTTTCAGTACCTTTTTTTTTCTCTTTTCCTCCTCGTCCTTATTCGCACGCTTTTTTTCTTCACTTTTTTAGGATTTTTCTTTTTCTTTCTTTCTCTTCTTTTTTTTTCTTCTTCTTTCTTTTTCTTCTTTCCTTTTCTTCTTTCTTTTTCTTCTTCTTCTTCTTCTTCTTCTTCTTCTTCTTCTTCTTCTTATTCACCTTCATTTTTCATATCCTCTTGCACCACATTTCCTCTTCTCTCCTCTCCTCTCCTGTCTTTTCCTTCTCCTTAAATTTACTTTGCTTTCTTTTTATCATCATTATTTTCTTTCTTTCCCCTCGTGCTTCTTCCTCCTCTTCGTTTATGCCTTCATTCCTTAATCACTCACTTATCTTTGTCCTTCTCCTCCTTCCTTCCTCTTCTTCTTCTCCTTTTTCTTTCTTTCTTTCTTTCTTTCTTTCTTGCACACTTCTCATATTTAGCTAGAGCTGTTTGTACACCTTCCTGTCTCATACACGTACAGCATCTCCAGACCCCATACCACCACCACCACCACCACCAGTCAGCCAGCCAGCCAGTCAGTCAGCAAGCCACACAAGACGAGCTAACTAGCAGCCATCAGCGACAGGCGTGTGGTGGGAAGGCCGAAATTACAGGCCAAGGGAACGAGACTGATGCTAGGCCACGGCGGGGAGATGGGGGCATGAGGGAAGGGCGCTATTTTCTCCTTTCCTCCTCCTCCTCCTCCTCCTCCTCCTCATGTCTCGTCTCCTTTATCCCCTTCTCTCAGTATACCCTTCTCTTATGTCTCCTCTTTCTCCTCCTTTGCAAGTGTCCTCTTATCCACTTTCTTCTTCTCTATCTTCTCCTCTGTCAGTTTTCTTTTCTCTTTCTTCCTCCTCCTCCTCCTTTCCTTCCGTCTTGTCTCATACCCTTCGCTTTTCCTCTTTCTCCTCTTTCTCTTTTTTTCTTCTTCGTACTTCCCTCCTCTTCTCTATTCTCTCAGTGTATACCCTTTTCTTTTTCTTCCTCTTTTCCTTCCTACTTCCTCCTGTACTTTCCCTACTTCTCTCCTCTTCCCGTCTCTCAGTACCTTTCTATTCTTCCTCCTCTTCGTTCTCTTTCACACGCCTTTTCTCTTTCTATTTTTACAGTATTGTTTCTTTCTTCTTCTTCTTCTTCTTCTTCTTCCTCTTTCTTCTCTGCACACTTCTCATATATAGCTTGAGCTGTTTGTACTCTCAAGTCCTAAATACAATGATACTTTGCTCTATACTGTCGATTGCTCTTGCTGCCACCCGTGAAAACTCACCTCAACACTCAGCATCCAGCTCTCATGATCTTAGCAATTTACACCTCGTTTTATTCCTTCATAGCTTGTCTGAAGGGATTGCACTCTCTTCTAGCAGTGTGATCGTCTAGCAAGTCTCTCAACCCACATTAGCTGCGTTTCTCTTTTCCTTATACTTGAGACATCTTGCAAGCGTTGGCGTTAATCTTGTACGTGTTGTCTCTTAATGTTCTTTGTTACACGTCTACGTCTTGTTTCTTCTCTTGGTCCTCTTTATA
>NC_066535.1:9618404-9648404 GCF_024679095.1 Eriocheir sinensis | reverse complement strand
CAGGAGGAATGGGAGAAGAACAGGAGGAATGGGGGAAGAACAGGAGGAATAGGAGAAGAACAGGATGAATAGAAGAACAGGAGGAATAGGAGAACAGGAGGACTAGGAGAAGGACAGGAGAAAAATCGCAAGAACTGAAAGAATAGGACGAGGGAAGGCGGTTAAATGATGCAAGTCAGACTGAGTTATACCAGAGGAAGGTGTCTCTCTCCTTTTGTGGTTTAGTAAAGAGTGGCATGATATAGAGAAGGTCAGACGTAAATAACAGAGTAACTATAAGATGTAGAGTGAGACTGTGGAACGCGCTGAAGATCTAAGAGTGGTGCTATACTTGTGGTTTAAGGCATATTGTCCAAGGAGTGTTTTCCCTGCGCGATTACAACATTAAAACTGGTTAGTCAGTCACTTTACGAGCAATGAGTGATCTTTCCTGCATTACTAGAACTTATATTACGTCAGGCATTACGTGTAAGCGAATGATGGTGTTCGTCACTCGGAGTCTTTCCCTACTGACGAGAAATTGGAATCGCCGTATATTTTCTTTATTTCTAGAACCGCGTAAGGAATTGAAGACATCCGATTGCTTGATGGACGTGAACAGAACATTTTGACACTTTAGTTACAGTGTGTGTGTGTGTGTGTGTGTGTGTGTGTGTGTGTGTGTGTGTGTGTGTGTGTGTGTGTGTGTGTGTGGTGTCCCGTCGAGTCAATGTAAGAGGAGGAGGAGGAGGAGGAGGAGGGAGTTATGTGATGCAGGCGTGAGTTTACCGCAGAGTTTAACAGCCATAGTTGATGCAGTGTTGGTGGTTGTGGTGGTTGTGGTGGTGATAGTGGTGGTGGTAATGGACTTCCCTTTACTCCATTACCTCATTCTCCTCTTCTCCTCTTTCTCTCTTCTTCCTCCCATTCTCCTCTTCTCCCTCCCTTCCTCTGGCTCTCTTCATTCCTCAGTCTTCCCCCGTCTCCCTCTCCCTCTCCTCTCTTCTAATTCCTCCTCCCTCTTCTCTCCTCTCTCCTTTCGTTCGTGCTTGCCCTTGTTTTGGCATTCTGATCTCCCTCTCTTGAAAACCCCTCTGATTTCTTCTTCTTTTTCTTCTTCTCTTTCTTCTTTTTTTTCTTCTTCCTTACTTTTTTTTTCTTCTTCTTCTTCTTCTTCTTCTTTTTCTTCTTCTCTTTCATCTTCTTCTTCTTCTTCTTCTTCTTTTTCTCTTTCTTCTTTTTTGTCTTCTTCTTTACTTCTTCTTCTTCTTCTTTACTTCTTCTTTTTCTTCTTCTTCTTCTTCTTCTTCTTCTTCTTCTTCTTCTTGTATTATTGTTTTATTTTATTGTTGTTGTTGTTGTTGTTGTTGTTGTTGTTGTTGTTGTTGTTGTTGTTGTTGTTGTTGTTGTTGTACATGTTCTTTACCTTCTTGTTTTTTTTTCTTTTCTTTCTGTTTGTTACTGGTTCATTTCTCTTTTTTTTTTCTCTCGTTTCTAACTTCTTCAATCTCTCTTTTCCTTCTTCTTCTTCTCCTTCTTCGTCCCTTCCTCAAATATTCACTCTTTCATCTTCCTCTGCCTCCCTTTCTCCCTCCTTCCCTCCCTCTCTCCCTTCCTCCCTTGCCTGTCTCACATTACAAGTAGAAAAAACATAAAACTTTCACTAACAATTCTTCTTCTTCTTTTTCTTCTCTGTTTCTTTTCTTTTTCTTTTCTTCTTCTTCTTCTTCTTCTTCTTCTTCTTCTTCTTCTTCTTCTTCTTCTTCTTCTTCTTCTTCTTCTTCTTCTTCTTCTTCTTCTTCTTTTTCTTCTTCTTCTTCTTCTTCTTTGCGCTGCGATTACTACTACTACTACTACTACTACGACTACCACCACTACTACTATTGATCTACTTTCCTTTTCTCTATTATCTTGTGCCGCTGATTCCATTTTCACAGTCTTCGTTTATTTGTCTTTTACGCAAGAAAAAAAAAGAAAAGAGAAAAAGAAAGTCCCTCACCGAGATTGTTTACTTCATTCAAAAGGAACCAAAACCGCAGGCGGGGAGGCAGGAATGTGGTGTGGTCGGCTAGTTGGCTATTACTATTACCGGCAAGTTTTTCCCCGCCAATAAAAGTTAAAGGTTTAATAAAGATTGCCTCACACAGCTTGTCACGGATGGAGAATGGAGAAATATTGTGACTTTCATTTTTATTTTTTTTCGTTTCTTTCACATAGAGGGGGACACAACACCGCTGCCCTCTCCAAAAAAAAAACCCCACCTAATAAATGAAAAATACCCCACATAATAAATAGAACGTCTAGCAAACACAAAACTGCTCTAAAAATTGAATATAAATAAATATGTCTAATGGATAAAGTCCCTTCATTAATCTACATCTTAACTATAGGCCTACATTCCATCTCCAAGCCTCATCCCAGCGTTATTTCCTGACATGAAAAAATAATGATTGAAAGAATGCGTACGAATTGGCGAGCATATCTTACCAAATAGTCTGAGTCTGGATGGTGGAGGATCTGGCAACACTGCGCGGGAGGCAACACAGTGTGAGTGACGTGCTGGAGAGGCTCATTTTGTTGCCTATCAGGGTGTGTTGCGTCACTGCTAGAGATGGCCACGAGAGAGAGAGAGAGAGAGAGAGAGAGAGAGTTGCCATGTCAGTTCTAAGGTATACCGTTTTGCTGTAAGAATCTCAACAACCTATCAAAGCCTCGCAATACCAACTTGGCAATGCATTTAACTTCTTCTAATAGTGAACAATATGTCATCATCATCATCATCATCAGTTTAACCATCACCACTATCCTCTTCCTCCTCCTCATCATCAACATCACCGTCCCCACCATTCTTTTAATAGTGAACAATGTATCATCATCATCATCATCATCATCATCATCATCATCATCTCCATCAGTATAACCATCACCACTATCCTCCTCCTCCTCCTCATCATCACCATAGCCACCATCATCACCATCATCATCACCATCCTTACCCTCATCATCTTCACCATCCATCATCTTCACTGTCATCGTCGTGTCGTAAGAGCAGGGCAGCCAGGTATGAGGACACGGCTCGGATTGACAGACAGACACGTGTGAAGGCTTTCGTAATGCGTCTAATACCACGAAGGTCGAGGGAGAGGGAGGAGCCGGGGGCGGGTCAGGGAGGCGTGGTTTATCTCCCTCTCTCCCTCCCTCCCTCACCTCATCTTTACCTGTATACACATATTTATCTTTCATCACCACCGTCATCACCTCCAGCATCACCATCATCATCATTATTATTATCACCATTCTTACTCTCATCATCATCATCATCATCACCATCCATCACCTTCGTTATCTGTGTACACTTTCATTTATCTTTCACCACCACCGTCATCATCTCCATCATCATCATCATTATTATCACCATCCTTACTCTCATCATCATCACATCATTATCATCAATCTCCATCTCCAGCGTCACCACCAGCATCCCTTTACGCATTTAACCAACTAATTGGATGAACAAGTCGAAAGTCGTGTAGGCGGTGGCTGAGTGGTTAGCGTGCGGGGCCCGCATTCACCGCGTGATGGACGACGCGGGTTCGAATCCGCCGCTTCCACCTGGGATCTTTCAGTTACCGCCGAGTGGCTTAAGACTACCCACATGCTGTCCTGAAGACCACACACCAACCTGGACTCTAGAGGAAACAGTCCAAGTGAATCAAGAGAGAGCTCTGGGGGGCAGCATGAGCCAAGAAAAGATGGCGCCACTATAAAAAGACATTTGCCTGTGCCATGACGGGCTGGGGCCGACTACCATCCAGGCCCCTCAAGAAAGCCTACCGGCGCTATAAGCTGGCACGTAAAACAAAAAAATAAATAAATAAATAAATAATAATAATAATAATAATAATTCCGAGGGTTTTTGCATATTTGATTTTTTTTTCATAGGTACAAGTATCCAGTTTCATTAAAAAGAGGATCTACTGTAATAGTATAGCGCAGTATTGTTTCGAATTGCCACTACAGCGAGGAACACTATCACATTACCAGAGCAAGGAAACATCTTAGAGAGGAAGGAATATCGGCTTTTCTCAGCAAGTAGTAGGAAAAATCATCCTCATAAACATTCACGCGACAAGGAAAAGTATAACCAACTCGCTCACAATAGGAGAGAAACTATTACCAACACACACAACAAGAAGTATCACCGCGCGCCACAGGACAAGGAAGAGCCAGTAATACCAACACTCCTTGAAGTAAAAATTCGAGTAAAGAGAGATTATGATGTTATTAAAGAAGGCAATTCACTTAAACGGAGGTGACACTCAGAACTCCGACCCTTTATGTAGACGGACAAAGAAAATACGTATTGTGAAAAGAAAAAAGAAATATTGTGGGAAAGAAAATATATGGGGGTTGTACTTTGAATCATATAGCTGTGTGTTTATGATTTTTTTTTCCTGCTCTTAATTTCTCGTGTTCACATTTCCAGTCATCGTGTTTTTCTTTATCCTTCTTATTATTTATTGTTCTTTGTCTTATATCCAGATTAGCTTTCTTCTTACATAGTCTCTCTCTCTCTCTCTCTCTCTCTCTCTCTCTCTCTCTCTCTCTCGTTAAGTGGAAGCCATTATTTAAGTCATGAAGCTGCGCGTTACTCCGGTTGGTATATCAGGTGTACGAGGAGAGAGAGAGAGAGAGAGAGAGAGAGAGAGAGAGAGAGAGAGGACTAACTCAAGAATTACTAAGTTTACCGTTTTCTATCATCATCATCATTAGTCTAAATTTCAATAATGAGAAACTTTAGTATACACCATTTTTAATTTTTTTTTTTTTTAGCTTTCTCATCGTGACGGCATTGCTTAGACTGACGAACTGAACTCAATAATTACTAAGTTTACCGTGCTGTATCATCATCATCATCATCATCATCATTAATCTAAATTTCAATAATGAGCAACTTTAGTAGGTATATACTTTTTTTTTGTTTTTTTGTTTTTGCTTTCTTATCGTGACGGCATCGCTTAGACTGACGGATTCATTTCCCCACCTGACGTCCGGCGCGGGGATAATTATGGCCGCAACCTTTTTTTTATTTTTGTGGTGCTTTTGGCGTTCCTCAGCTTGTGTGTGTGCGACGCTTCACGTCACCGCCCCATTGAAGCGCCGCCCAATTTCCCTTCTGTAGTATCGACGTCGCGGGGCTCACTGATCAAGGGCATATTCTTAATTGATCGTTTCGGCGCCCAAGCTCTCCTATTTGACAAGGCTTTCATTGGAGTTTTGGGGATTTTCCTGGGGTGGTTTATGGCCCTGGTGGTAGTCTGGCCATTTCGCTGCCCAAGTTCACATATATGACGAGGCTTTCATAGGAGTTTTGGGCATTTCTAGGGGTGGTTTTATGACTGGTGGTAGTCTGGCCATTTCGCTGTCCAAGTTCACATATATGACGAGGCTTTCATAGGAGTTTGGGGCATTTCCAGGGGTGGTTTTATGGCCCTGGTGGTAGTCTGACCCTCCTTCTGTAGCATTAACTTAAAAAAACACACTCATGACAACTCAACTGATCTCCTTTTTGGCTTTTGTAAATAGTTGATGTTAGAGATGGAAGCGTCTTGTAATACATACATTATTCTTGATAATTTCGGCTTCCAAGTTTAAATATTTGACGAGGCTTTCATAGGAGTTTTGGGCATTTCCCTGGGTGGTTTTATGGCCCTGGTGGTAGTTTGACCCTCCTTCTGTACCATGAACTTCAAAACACTCATTTTAACCCGACTGATATTTTTGGCCTTTGTAAATAGTTGATGTGAGAGAGGGGAAGCGTCTGAGAATACCGATCTCAGACTAGCTGGTATGCGACTTTATTTTTCGATGAGTCAACAGGTTGCTTTTAGTGTGAGCGGCGTGCCATCCACCTTCTTTAGGCCACTGCTGCTGCTGCTGCTGATGATGATGATGATGGTGTTGTTGCTCGCTTTGCTGTGCTTGTTGAGTTGATTTAACGGTCGGGAGTTTCGCTTTTATAACGGCGCTTGCGAAGAGGGAATTTCTTGGGCTCGGTCTGGGTAATATCTGTCTTCACAACGGTACTTTTTGTGTTGAATGTCGAGTTGAGTTGAGTTTCGCCTTTGTAACGGCACTCCCTGATGTACTAGCTCTTCACTGTCTGGGTCTGTTTTCCTCTTTTTCTTTCCTTCTTATTTCTCCTTTCATCCAAAATTTCTGTATTGTTCTTTTTTGCTTCTTCATTATTAGGCATTATATTACTATTCTCAAACAAGTAGTCCCCAGTGATGTCGTCTTCTATTTATGAGTGTTGCAGCTTTACATTCGCTTATCTTTTTTCTACATATCCCGGGCACCATAGCAGGAAGTGTCTCAGATCTTCTACTTCTCTTCCGCTTCACACGTGTAGCATTTTGTGTCTTCTTTCCAACATCTCTTTCTATCCTTCAGTTTCAGGTTATTTGTTCTACATCTGAATAGTAGTTCTGAGGCTTGGTTGTTGTTATATGTCTCCTCTTGCCCTCCCATCTCTTTCTCCATTTTCTATATATAAGGCTTGATTTCTCGTCCATTTCTCTCTCCCACTGTCTTGTATCCACTTCTCTTAGTTGTCGGTCGGGAGTTTTGCCTTTGTAACGGCACTCCCTAATGTGTCTACCGTCTGGGTCTGTTATTTTCCTTATTTTCTTTCGTTCTTTTTTCTCTTATTGTCCAAAACTTATGTACTGTTGCTGTTGTTTCTTCGGTGTGGTCATTTTCAAATAAAAATTATCCAATGGTGTCTCTTGCTAGCGTGCAGGGAGGATTGGGCTCGGTCTGGGCAATATCTGGCTTCACAACAGGACTTTTTTGTGTCGTGTTTGGCGTCCGTGGGAGGCTCGCGCGGTATTCACAAACAGTTACGTCACTCGAGCTAACAAGAACTGCTTTATTGTCCTCTGTTGTTCGCTCATGTTCTCCCTCGTGGTGGAAACGCGTCTTCTGTGAATTATTGCAGCTGTTTGCTTGAGTCATATCGTCCTGTATTAGGTGGTAGTAACCTCAGACCCTTTGAACTTGATTACATAATTTCTACCCACCCCAAAAAACTCATCCGTTCTTCGATTTCTCATATTGTGATCCCCGTTCTTATTTGTTTTTCCCGCTCTCTTTTCCCTCTTCTTGCACCATCACTCAACTCTTCAACCTTCGGACTTCAATTCATAAGCCAGATTCTTAAAACGTGGTATTAGTATTCATTAACAGTTGCGTGTCTATAAAAAAAAATTAGTTCGGCTTTTTTAATTCATTTTTTTGGACGGAGTTAGTTAGGAAGTGTTGGATTTTCACAGTGAAGTCGACACAGTACAAACTCAGTCGTAAAAGGTGTTTATAAAAAAAAACACAAACAATTATTTAACTGGGGAGGAGGCGGCGGGGCTTCTGGACCAATTAATTAAAGTGTACAAAGATTATAGTAACGCTGGATGCATTTGCCTCAACCTAACCTGGCGACCTGACCTGACATAACTAGGGAGGAGGCGGGGATTTAAGACCAATTTAATGTACAAAGACTAAAGTAACGTTAGATATATTTGCTTACACCTAACCTAACCTGACGACCTGACCTGACATACCTAGGGAGGAGGCGGGGATTTAAGACCAATTTAATGTACAAAGACTAAAGTAACGTTAGATATATTTGCTTACACCTAACCTAACCTGGCGACCTGACCTGACATAACTAGGGAAGAGGCGGAACTTCTGAACCAGTTTAATGTACAAAGACTAGTAACGTTAGATATATTTGACTATACCTAACCTGACCTGGCGACCTGACCTGACATAACTAGGGAGGAGGCGGGGCTTTAGGACCAATTTAATGTACGAAGACTATAGTAACGATGGATATATTTTCTTACACCTAACCTACCCTGACTTGACCTAACATCCATTGGTCAGTTACTTAGGCTAGGTTTATTTACTCCCTCTAATATTTGCTCCCCCTCGACCCTCACGTTCTACAGGGATCTTGCCCCCCCCCCCCCCCCCCCCTCCCTCCCTCCCTCCTGGCGCCCCGTGAGTTATTAACCAAGCGTAGGCTGGAACAACTTCCGGTCTGGGGAGAGCCGCCGATTACGTCCTAGCCAGCCAGACGAACTTCCGAGCGTTGAGCCTCCGCGTGGCGTGCGAGCCGGTGGTGGTCCATGAAACGGCTAAACTATATACCTAGTGACCACGGATTTGCTTCACACACACACACACACACGCACATCAGATAAGTAGATAAATATTGATAATTAGGCAGAAACAGACAAGTAGATAAGTAAAGATAAAGATAAATAAAAGAAGATGAACGTAACACACACACACACACACACACACACACACACACACACACACACTAACCTATCCTCTCAAGTTTCCAGTACCCCATTTTTCTTCTTTTGTTTATTTTTGGGTGAATAATGAAACTAATTAGACTAAGAAAGTGGAAAGAAAGTTAGTCGTCTCAAAATACACGAGAGAGAGAGAGAGAGAGAGAGAGAGAGAGAGAGAGAGAGAGAGAGAGAGAGAGAGAAGTCGCCAAGCCTCCTTACGTCACCACTAGCTCATTGCATTATGTGTGTGTGTGTGTGTGTGTGTGTGTGTGTGTGCCTGCTTGCCCTACATGCCTGCCTACCTGCTTGCTGACCTACCTGCCTACTTACCTATTTATGAACCTTCCTACCTGCCTTTCTACCTCTCTAATTGTCTACCTGTTTGTCTTCCTGCTTCTTCACTTTTCCTTTCCTTTCCTTTCTACTTTCCTACCTATCAATATTATTAACCTGCTTATCTACCTGCTTGTTTACTTTTCCTTTCCTTTCTACTTGCCTACCTATCAATTAACCTGCTTATCTACCTGCTTGTTTACTTTTCCTTTCCTTTCCTTTCTACTTTCCTATCTATCAATTAACCTGCTTATCTACCTGCTTGTTTACTTTTCCTTTCCTTTCCTTTCTACTTGCCTATCTATCAATTAACCTGCTTATCTACCTGCTTGTTTACTTTTCCTTTCCTTTCCTTTCTACTTGCCTGCCTATCAATTAACCTGCTTATCTACCTGCTTGTTTACTTTTCCTTTCCTTTCCTTTCTACTTTCCTATCTATCAATTAACCTGCTTATCTACCTGCTTGTTTACTTTTCCTTTCCTTTCCTTTCTACTTGCCTATCTATCAATTAACCTGCTTATCTACCTGCTTGTTTACTTTTCCTTTCCTTTCCTTTCTACTTGCCTGCCTGTCAATTAACCTGCTTACTAATTACCTACCTACAACCTATTTTGCCTACCGATTAATTTACTTGCTTATCTACTTACCTACCTATGTACCCGCCTTCCTGCCTGCTTACCTACTTAACCTACGTATGTACTACCCCTTTACTTACCTATACCTACTTATCTTTCCTTAATTTCGTCCTAAAAATTCGCTTACCTACCTACCGACCTACCTACGGGCCTACCTGTCTTCTGCTTTACATTTCCACACCTCCTTTCCCTCTTCTCTTTGTTCAGCGCGTAACTAAGCTCAGCGCCCCAAGTCTTACTAAACCCACACGCAACCACTGCTACTAATAATACTCCCCTTGGTCTCTTATTATATTTTCGTATCATCACCGCCCTCAAAATAAGCCCTGCCCCGAGACACATGCCAGCGCGCCTCGAAGCAGATTATTTCCTGTGATCGGGTGCAGGCAAGTGTTCTCCTTCGTCTATTTTGGTCCTGGGAATGAAAAGCGGGTTGCACGGTACTCGTGGCGGGATGAGACGGAGGGGAAAGGAAGGATGGGGAGGCGGCGGGGAGGGGAAAGGAAGGATGGGAGGGCGGCGGGAGGAGAATAGGAAAGGAAGGAAGAAAGGAAGGATGAAGGATAAGGAGGCGGCGGTAAGGAGAAGAAGGGGAAAGAAAGGATGGGAAGTTGGTGTGTAGGAGAAAAAATGAGAAAGGAAAAATGGGGAGGCGATGGGAAGGAGAAAAAATGGGATAGGAAGGCGGAGGGAAGAAAGGGAAAGGAAGGATGGGAAGGTGGCGGGGAGGGAAAGGGAGGATGGGAAGGGGTTGGTAGGAGGAAGGGAAAAGAAGGAAGGATGGGGAGGCGGTGGGGAGGAGAAGAAGGGGAAAGAAAGGATGGGTCGTCGGCGAGGAGGAGAAGAAGGGGGAAGGAAGGATGGGGAAATGGTGGGGCGGAGAAGAAGGGGAAAGGAAAGATGGGGAAATGGGAGAGAGAGAGAGAGAGAGAGAGAGAGAGAGAGAGATGGAGAGAGATGGAGTTAAGAGGGAGGATAAGTGGTGGTGGTGCAGAAAAGGAGGGAGATGAGGAGGAGGAGGAGTTGGCAACAGTGGCGTGAGAGGCGAAAGGTGTTGGTGAAGGTGGGATGGGAAGAGGAGGAAGAGGAGGAGGAGGAGGAGGAGGGTAAAGAGTTAGAAGAGAAGTAGGAGGATGGAGAAGGGGTAGAAGCATCAAGGGGAGGAGAAGGACGAGGAGAAGGAAGGGTAGAAGGATCAGAAGAGGAGGAGGAGGAGGAGGAGGGTAAAGAGTTAGAAGAGAAGTAGGAGGATGGAGAAGGGGTAGAAGGACGAGGAGAACGAAGGGTAGAAGGATCAGAAGAGGAGACGGAGGAGGAGGAGGAGGAGGAGGGGAAATTCTTCATACTAAAGTCACGACAGCTGACACCCTGGGCTTTGATCTGTGGTGGTAGTGATGGTAGTGTTGTTGTTGTTGTTGTTGTTGGTGGTGGTGTTGGTGGTAGTTTTGGTAGTGGTGATCGTGGAGGTGATGGTGGTGCCTCTCTCTCCTGCCCACTGCCCAGACCCAGACTTGCTAATGGTGATGCTGGTGGTGGTGGGCCCTTAGTAGGGTTGTTGTTGTTGCTGTTGTTGTTGTTGTTGTTGGTGGTGGTGGTGGTGGTGTTTTTGTGATTAATTTTTCTTCGTCTGTCTCTCATATTTTTTTTTTCTTTGCCTCTATTTCATCTTCATCCTCCTCTTCTTGTTATTGTTGTTCTTACTTTTCGTCTCCATCATCTTCTTCTTCTTCTTCTTCTTCTTCTTCTTCTTCTTCTTCTTCTTCTTCTTCTTCTTATTATTATTATTATTATTATTATTATTATTATTATTATTATTATTATTATTATCATTATTATTATTATTATTATTATTATTATTATTATTATTATTATTATTATTATTATTATTTCTAATGATTTTCAGAGAGAGACACAAACTATCCCACATCACCACTTACCACCTGCAACACACACACACACACACACACACACACACACACATACCAAGAGAGAGAGAGAGAGAGAGAGAGAGAGAGAGAGAGAGAGAGAGAGAGAGAGAAACTTTGAACGTAAACCTAAACTCTGACTTCGCTTTCCGTCATTTCAATATCGGCCCTCATGCCTCTTTCTTCTTCATTTTCTATTTCTTTTTTTCCGAGTCACCACGCAGGCAGGCGGGGGAGCGGGCGGGCGGGCGGGCGAGCGGGCAGGGGGGCGCGCGAAGTCACTTTCCGGGTAGAAAAGTAACTGGAGAAGGCGCGCGCTGTTGAAAAGTCGGAGTAAATATTTGTCTTGCGCGGTGACGGATTGAGTTCAGCGTTTCCGTTTCGAGGGACGAGATTCAGGAATGGGATTTTTCAACACTGTAGCTCTTCTTTTTTGTTGTTGTTCTTAATCTTGCTTCTTTTTTTCCTGGTCCCTCTTCTTTGTTCTTCTTGTTCAGGGATGGCATTTTTAAACACTGTAGCTCTTCTTTTTTTGTTGTTGTTCTTAATCTTGCTTCTTTTTTTCCTGGTCCCTCTTCTTTGTTCTTCTTGTTCAGGGATGGCATTTTTAAACACTGTAGCTCTTCTTTTTTGTTGTTGTTGTTCTTAATCTTGCTTCTTTTTTTCCTGGTCCCTCTTCTTTGTTCTTCTTGTTCAGGTATGGCATTTTTAAACACTGTAGCTCTTCTTTTTTTTTTTGTTGTCGTTCTTAATCTTGGTTCTTTTTTTCCTGGTCCCTCTTCTTTGTTCTTCTTGTTCAGGTATGGCATTTTTAAACACTGTAGCTCTTCTTTTTTTCTTGATATTGTTGTTGTTCTATTCCTACTTCTTTTTTTTCTGGTCCCTGTTCTTGTTCTTCTTGTTCAGGTATGGCATTTTTCAACACTGTAGCTCTTCTTTTTTTTTTTTTTTTGTTGTTGTTAATCTTGGTTCTTTTTTTCCTGGTCCCTCTTCTTTGTTCTTCTTGTTCAGGTATGGCATTTTTAAACACTGTAGCTCTTCTTTTTTTCTTGATATTGTTGTTGTTCTATTCCTACTTCTTTTTTTTCTGGTCCCTGTTCTTGTTCTTCTTGTTCAGGGATGGTATTTTTAAACATCACTTCTTCCTTCCTTCTTGCTGTAGTTGTTCGTTTTGTTCTCTTTTTTTTCGTTCTTGGTTTTGTTTTTGTTCGTGTTCAGGAATGGCATTTTTAAACCCTTCCTCCATCCCTTTTTCTTCCTTTTCTTCTTTTCTTGTTCTTTCGTTCAGGAATGGCATTTTTAAATATATAAGTTCTCCTTTCTTCCTGTTTTCTTCTTTTTTCTTGGTCTTTTCTTCTTGGTCAGGAACGTCATTTTTAAACTAGTCCTTTCTTCCTATCTTCCTCTTTTTTTTCTATTCTTCTTGTTCTCTTGTTCTTCTTGTTGTTCGGGAATGGCATTTTTAATCACCGTAGATCTTCCTTCTTCTTACTTGTTGTTGTTGTTGTTGTTGTTCTTGTTCGTGTTCTTCTTCTTCTTCTTCTTTTTCCTCTTCAGTGTAGTAGTCCATATTTGGTGCGAAAAAACTGAATACTTCTGGTTTTCCTCTCTCTCTCTCTCTCTCTCTCTCTCTCTCTCTCTCTCTCTCTCTCTCTCTCTCTCTCTCTCTCTCTCTCTCTCTCTCTCTCTCTCTCTCTCTCTCTCTCTCTCTCTCTCTTCTTTTTCTTTGTGTTCCTCCTACTCTTCCTTTTTTTCTTTTCTTTCGTTTCCTTTTCTTTTCGCTTTCTTTCTTTGTATGCTTCCTCTCTGCCTTTTTTTATTTTTTCTCTTATTTCTCTTTTCTCTGTCTTTCTCTTTCCTCTGGTTTCCTTTTTTCTTTCTCTATATCGATGTGTGTGTGTGTGTGTGTGTGTGTGTGTGTGTGTGTGTGTGTGTGTGTGTGTGTGCGTGCGCTAATAAACTCATATTGGTGTTTTTGAACCATGTAAAAAAAAAAAAAAATGAAGGTTGGCTAAGGGCGACGCCAATGAACTTATACATCCACTATTTATTTTTCCTTTTTTTTCCCTCACTCTCTTACGTTCACAACAAATTCCACGGTGCTTCGGGGGACACTGACGAAGAAGCGACGCCTGTTTTTAACGTATTTACCCACCTGTTTATATCACGACTATTATCATTCATTCTCTCTTTAAGCAAACAGCCGTGTTGACACTGGCGGATTTGGACGATTCTTGCCTCGAACGCTGGTGCTGGGAGGGAAGGGGGAAGATGGGGAAGTGGGGGGAGGGGTGGGGAGGGGTAGGCGTTGTGGGGGAGGATGGGGAGAGGGATGGGAGGGGCAGGAGTGGGGGATAGAGATGGGGAAGGAGAGGTAGGCGTGAAGGAGAGATAGGAAGGGGCAGGAGTGTTTTGAGGGTGAAAAATGGGATGGGGCACTGGTGAGGGGGAGGAATGGGGTGAGAGATAGACCAGGGAATAGGAACAGGGAGGGGTGTGGGGATATTTGGGGAGAAGTAGGGATTGGGAGAGAGATGGGAAGAAGCAGGGGTTGGGATTGGGTGACGTCGGGGTGAAGGAGAAATGAAAAGGGGCAGAGTGGGAGATGGGAAAGCAGGTGAGGGAGGGAGATAGATGGGGAGGGGCAAAGGCAGGGGGGTTGAGGGGAGGTGGGGGGGGAGGAAGAGCCATGAACCCTAAGGCGTCTGGTAAACAAATAAACAAACCAAACCAACAAACACATGGGTGGGTAGCGAGGGTCTTGACAGCAGCGGGGGTGTCCATCAGTTCGAACCCCGCCGCCTGTCGCTCCGTGGTGGCAATGAACCGCGTCAGGAGGGCCAACAGGGAACACGTTAGCCCAGCGTTGCCAAATTATCGTACACACCGTATTGCATTTTCGTAGTTTCTGCCTGATATCTATAGCAAAACTAAACAAGCAAACATCAATAAATAACAGTTTTAACGCTAACTTTAATATTCTTTCGTTATTTGTGTAGGTACGAGAGTTTGAGGCTTAAAAATGATAAATACAATGTGGTGAATACGATAATCTGGCAACGCTGCGTTAGCCCCCTCACACTCTCCACCCAATTCGTACGCATCCTCCCAATCCGTACTCAGTTAAAAAAAATGAACTACCTCCCGAGAGCTGAACTGATGTATAAAACTGAACCTTTGTCAGATCTTAAGAACGTCATCCCAATCCGTACGCGTCATTTCAATCCTTACCCACGCAGCTTTCCATTTAGTACTTATATATTAAAAAAAGAACAGAGTACTCCAAAAAAACTGAGCTAATGTACAAACAACCTTCACTGTCAACATTTAAGAACGTCAGTGCTTCTACAGTCAAATCAACCCAATCTGTACGCACCATTCCAATCAGGACTCGTGTAAGAAAAGAACCAACACAAAAAAGACGGAGCTGAACCTTTGTCGGAATGTTTATCAATCTTTAATGCATGAGCAGCTGGTGTGTGCGTGTACTGGGAGGGGAGGAATGCTGGTCTTGTGTACGTGTCTGTGTGGACGGTGGCAAGGTCTCCCCCCCCACCCACCCCCACCCCGCCAACCTCCCTCTGCGCTGCGCCATGGTCCAGAGCAAGGATAAAGGTCGGTATTCTCAGACGCTCCCACCTCTCATGTCATCTATTTCCAAAGGCTAAAATGGAGTTTATTCGGGTTTTCATGGGTGTTTTTCACGTTTAAGGTACGGAAGAGGGGTCAAACTACCACCAGGGTCATAAATGTATACCTCTGGAAATGCCCAATACCCCTTCGAAAACCCTGTCAAGTGTGAGTGTGTAACCGGCGAAGCGTTTGAGAATATGATCCAAAGAGCCTTGGTTCAGGGTACGCGACGATCCCGCCTCTCACATCAACTATTCCTGAAGGTCGGAAGGAGATTAATCGGGTTCTCATGGGTTTTTCTTCACGTTCTTGGTGCAGATGCTTTGTCAAACTACCACCAGGGCCATACAACTATACTCATGGACATACTGATAACTCCTATTAAAGTTTTGTCTAATGCGTGTACTTGGGCGCCGAGATGTTGAAGAATACTCTTACATCAACTATTTCCAAACCCCGAATAGATCAAGTGGGTTCTTTCACGTTCAGAAGCCTTGTTAAAACCCGGTAGCAGCGACGGGCCAAATTTGTGGCTTTACCGTGTAGCAGCGACGGGCCAAATTTGTGGCTTTACCGTGTAGCAGCGACAGGCCAAATTTGTGCCATGATTTAAACCCCCCAAAACAGATGATACATAATCTGATCACAAATGCTTTGATATATATTATGGAATGGTTTGTGTGAGGGGTGATTTTTTCTCATTTTTCTCGCTTGGAGGGACCATTAAGAAACATGATCCCCGCTGCTACCGGGTTTTAAACTACCATCAGAGTCATAAAAGTACTCACAGCTCCTACGAAAGCCTTGTCAAATGTGTGTGTGTGTGTGTGTGTGTGTGTGTGTGTGTGTGTGTGTGTGTGTGTGTGTATGCTTGGGCGCCAAAATGGTTAAGAACATGGCCGCGGGTTCACGTGAGGAATGCAGCGGCAACTCGGGTATGGGCGTACAGAGCCTTGTTTGTTTACCCAGTGCTTCCGCCTGCACGCCCGCGGCCCCCACATCCCCTCCCCACTGCCCCGCCCCGCTCCACCCCACCTGCCCCGCCCTGCATGCCCCTCTATCCTCAGCCCCTCCCCACCTCACACCGTCCCTGCTCGCTCCACTGCCCCGGCTTACTTCATCCCACCTGCCCCGCCCTGCATGCCCCTCTATCCTCAGCCCCTCCCATCCCTCCCACTTCCCACCGTCCCTGCAAGTCGGTATTCCTGGAGCAGTAAGTCCCCGGGGCGATATGAAGCAATAACAACAAGTCTGAGTTTAGGATATTTTTAGCAATGGTGTAAATAACGTTGAAGACAGAAAATATGAGAAAAAATACCTCTCAGTCATGTCTAGTGGTTCCAATTTGTAAGCGCCCAAACCGAACTGTACTTTCCACATGTCATTTTTTTAACCAAACAGTCGATACTAAATATATTTCCTGCATAGCTTCCTCAAATTTGTTAGCTTCTATATGAACACTAAACACACTATTATCATCAACTTCACTACTGCCGACACACACACACACACACACACACACACACACACACGTAGTTTTTGGTATTTGTTTTCGTCGTTTCTAAACCCGCTGTGTTGGACTGGGGAACTGACCTTAATTTGTCGTCCTGCTGCCCCAACTATCTATCCCAATTCCAAGGCATGACCCCGCACCCCTTCTCTTCTCACCCTCCCTCCTCTCGTCTCCATCCTATCCATCCAAAATCCTATATCTATCCCAAATCCACGGCATGACCCCGCACCCCCTCTCTTTTTGTCTCTCTATCTTATCTATCCCAAATTCTATCTATCCCAAATCCAAGGCATGACCCCGCACCCCCCCTCTCTCCTTCTCACCCTCCCTCTTCTCGTCTCTCCATCCTATCTATCCCAAATTCAAGGCATGACCCCACACCCCCTCTCTTCTCACCCCCCTCTTCTCGTCTGTCCGTTCATCCATCCCCCCCACCCACCCACACCACCACCAGGAGACCACTGTTGCCTCTCCTCTCATAAATGTAAATGTAAATGCAAACTTGGCCATGTCTTGCTTCTTTGTCGTTCCTCCGCCCCCGACTACCTCTCCCAAACCCAGGGCATCATCATCATCCCCTTCCATCTCTCCCTTCCTCCTTATCTCCATTCACCTGTCCCCCTTCCCCCTCCCCACACAGGAAAGCACCGTTGCCTCCTCCTCTTCCTCCTCCCAGCCCATGAACCATCCAAGAAGTGGTGCCCGAAGCTACACACACACACACACACACACAAATAATAATAAAAAAAAAAAAAAAAGCCGCTATCCGAGTTTATGCGCCCGAGAGATCCATCCCCTTGTGCACGTTGAAAGGTGTTCGTGAAGGGGAAACTTTTCACCGCTTTCACAAGGTTTTTACATATCCCCGGCGCTTTTGGTGAAGGTCTGAAGAAGAATGAGATGGTCGAGAATAACAAGGAAGGAAGAAGTGTGTCTGGATGTGTGTGTGTCGGAAATTCTGTGAGGATGTATGAGGCTTATGGGATGATTTTTAGTGTTGTGTGTGTGGGTGAGGGGAGGTGTGTGTGTGTGTGTGTGTGTGTGTGTGTATTTACCTACCTAGTTGTATTTACCTAGTTGTAGTTTTACAGGGCCTGGGCTTACGCTCGTGTGGTCCCGTCTCCGTATCTGTATTTGTCCAACTTTTCCTTTGTGTGGGTGTGGGTGAGGGGAGGTGTGTGTGTGTGTGTGTGTGTGTGTGTGTGTGTGTGTGTGTGTGTGAAGACATGTTGCTTTAGGGGATCAGATTGATTTTTTATTTATTTATTCACTGATATATCCTTAGTACCTTATATATGTGTTTGATTTGTCTGTTTATCTAATTACGCATTTTGCTTTATGCCTTCACTAATTTATCTGTTTAATCATTCGTTCATTTTTATATTATCATCATCATTATTATTATCATTGTCATTTATTCAAGATTATCCATTTATTTATTATCTTTTTTGTGTAACTATTTATATATTTCACTTCATCAACTGCTTCTATATTTATTCTAGCGCGGTCGAAGGTAATAGTAGGTTTAAGTGGCATTATTATCAGTGGAATTAATTGTTAGTATCAGTGGAATAGGTCGAATTGGTAACAGTGGAGGGATCGTAGAGACACCTAGCGGCCGTCTATGCAAGGTGTTCCTGTGAGGCGCCACTCCGTTCAACGTGGAGGGAGTGACTCAGTTCGCTGTTATAAGGTCCGTCCCGTCACCCTCTTACCTGTCTCGCCCAGCCTCACGGATCTCAGGGTGGCGGCGGGCGAGGCAGGTGAAGCGTGACGAGGAGGAGGAGGAAGAGGAGGAGGAGGAGGAGGAGAAGGGAGGCAAAGCACAATGAAGCGAGACTGTCTGGAACGCTTCTTTTTACCCCCACAAGTGCTTGCTCGTGACACACACACACACACACACACACACACACACACACACACACACACACACACACACACACATATGCCAAACAAGGAAGGCCTGATTGTGGGAAAAGTAAAAAAAAAAAAAAAAGGTAAAAGGGTTAAGAAAATATGAAAAAATTATAGCAAAAGATACATAGGACTATTTATTTTTGTTAAAGGTAAACACAGAGAGGAGATAAAAATTTAATCAGTGTTGAGAGAATGGGACCTTAAAAATGAAATGATCTTTAGGATAGAGTTTTGTTGTACAGAAAAATAAGTTTTGAAAATTCAAGGAAAAATCTATTACGGTAACAAACCTTCATTAGTGACCTTCCTTCCCCCTCCCCTCTTCCCCCCTTCCCTCCTCTCTTTTCCCCCTAGTCCCTCTCCTCCCCCTCCCTCACTCCCCATTCCGTCTCCCCTCCTCCCTCATTCGCTCTCCTGTCCTCCCTCATTTCCCAATCCTTCTCCCCTCTTCCTTCATTCCCCATTCCGTCTCCCCTCCTTTTCTCCTCTCTCTCTCTCTCTCTCTCTCTCTCTCTCTCTCTCTCTCTCTCTCGTTCCCCTTCTCTTCCTTCCCTTCCGCTTTCTTTCCTCAAGCCAACTATCCTTCTCCTATTTACTGTTTCCCCTCTCCCTTCCACCCCTTCCTTCATTCATCCTTTCCTTCTTCCTCTCTTCCCCTCTTCTTACCTTACCCTCCTTCCCTCTTCCCTCCTCCTTCATCTCTTTCTTCCAATTCTCCGTCCACTTCCTTCCTTCCTCATCCCTCTTCAGATTCCCTTTCCTCCTCCTCCTTCCTTTCCTTCTTCTTTCTCCACTCTTTCCCCAATTCATCTTTCCATTCCTCCTTCACTTCCCTCCAGCCTCCTTCCTCCATCCCATTTTTCCCCATTCCCTCATCTTCGTTTCTTCCATCCTCCCTTTTTCCTCCTTGTCTCCGTACTTCCGTCTCTCCACCTTTCCCCTTTCCTTCTCCCCCTCTCCACCTCTTTATTCCTCCATCTCTCCACCTTAACCCCCCCTTCTCATCCACCCTTCCACCCACCTCCTCTTTATTCTTTCGTCTCTCCACCTTGCCCCCTCCCGTAACCCCCTCCTCCCCTTCTCCTCCCCGTCGTATAATAACACTTGTTCTTTTCTTTCGTAATTCGTAACCGGTTGCAGACAGCTCGCCGTCACTCGGAAACAGGAAGCGGCTCTGCAGGTGGTGGTGGTGGTGGTGATGGTGGCGGTGATAGACTTGTGTGGTGATGGTGGTGTCGGAGAGGTCGCATGCTGGAAGGAGGGAAGGAGGGGTGTGTTGGGCGTAATTAAAGACCTTCATACCAGCGTTGCCAAATTATCGTACTCAGCGCATTGCATTTTCGTCGTTTCTGACCAATAACGAATGCAAAAACAAACAAACTAGCATCAATAAATAGGAGTTTTAACGCTAACTTCAATTTTCTATCGTTATTTGTGTAGGTACGAGAGTTTGAGGCTTAAAAGTAATAAAGACGATGTGGTGAATACGATAATCTGGCAACGCTGCTTCATGCACGTTCATTTCATCACCAACGCTATCACACCATTGCCCCCGCCGCCGTTAGTTTGTTTGCACTATTCTCGCCATTCATCACCATTCATCACCATTGCCACCACCACCACCATTACCACTAACATCACCATCACTATTATAACATCACCACCACCTCCACCATTACCTTCCACCAGCACTGCTCCCAACATCACTATAGCCTTACCTGTTTACACTATCACCAGCATCATCATCACCATCATCATCATCATTATAACACCATCATCGTCACCATTACTACTGACATCACCATTAGCTTACTGTCTACACCATCACCACCATTCGGGACGCCAATCATCTCATCACTATTACCACAATCACTACCTCCACCAGCATTAACATCACAGCCATTACCACCACCATCTCCATCATCATCACCAATACTTCCAGCCATGATTAAGATAAAAAAAAGAAAAGTGTAATTTGGTAACATTTCTCGGCATGGTTTATAGTACTGTAAAACCTGTACTTCTTGCCGCAACACCCTTCTCTCTCTCTCTCTCTCTCTCTCTCTCTCTCTCTCTCTCTCTCTCATCTTAAAGGTTCAGAAGTTTTATGTTGTATACTTTAAGACGAACAAATTTATTTCACTTTCTCATTTTAATTACTTTCAATTTTCACTAAGATACAAACAAACCAAGAAATAAAAAGGCACTAGAAACTTGAGGGGATATGTGTGTGTGTGTGTGTGTGTGTGTGTGTGTTCAAGAGGACACACATGACTCTCAAAAGAAAACTTATTAATTAAAAATGCGAAAACTATGTTGTGTCTAAGTTGTCAAACACTATTTAAGTCTTCTTTCGCCGTCAGCGCCTTCCTTGACTAGCTGTATTGAGTTTGTTTTAAAGTTTGTATAATGTGCAGCAAAGAGGAAACTACTTCATTGTGCGAGGCGGAGAGGGGGAACGCCAGGAAAGGGATTGTTGCAGGGCCCGAGGGACGCTCCGGAGACCTGCAGGGCGGCACGTCGGGCTCCATAGGGCGTGGACGGCGGGCATGGATACATTGCACAGCGGCACTCCGTCTGTAGGGCCTTGATTGTGTCTCTGCAGGGTCTCCTCCGCCGGTGTGGCTTCTTGTCCTGTGCGGCGGGAAGTGTGCAAGTCAAGTAACAGGTATTGATTGGATCACAGAAAACCTCGACTGCTAGAACGCATCATAGCAGGAGGGAGCACGCGCAAACTTCCGGAATTTTGGCATCGGTGTCATTGTGTTACTGCGGTGAGCGATAAGTCTTGTCTCTGTGCGTGGAGGGCGGGGCGGCACCACCTTTTGGGGCACGGACACCACCCTCACGCCGTGCAGGTTGGGTCTAATACCACACCGGGGATTAATCCTCAGCCACGGCGGGGAAGAGCGGGGGTGGGCGAGCTGGAGAACCGGGACGAAATTATATGAAAAAACGTGTAGCGCGTTGGCATTGGAACGTGTGGTGAGTGTTGCCCCTTGGCTGGTCCCTTAGTTGTCGGTGTGAGGCCAGACCCCTCTCAACCCTCACGGCTCGCACTACCCCTCGGAAAACCTGCCCAGGACCCTCAGGCCGGCCCCGCTGACTGAGGGCCACCTTGGGCTCTCCGCCGCCTCGCCCGCAGGCTGGTGGTGATGGGCAGGCCTCTGTGAGTGACCCTGAGACGCCGTGCCTGTTCCTAGCCTATCCGAGTTCGTAACACCGCGGCGGGACACGTTTTTTCGATGTTGTTTGTGTTATCAGTGATTGGAGTGACTTGTGGGGCGAAGCACATGTGTGTGGGCGACGTGAGTGAGGAATGCCGCCACGCCCGAGGAAAGGGTCGGAAAAAGAGGAGGCAGAGCGTGCAGGAGGCTGGTGAGGCAGGAAGGGGCGGGAGTCGGTGTGAGATGTGCCGCGGCGTGAATGGCACCTCTGTCACCTGTTGCGCCCTGGCTCGGCACATCCCAGTGTCGCAAGAGGGCCAAGCAGACAGGCGGTGTGCTGTGATGGGTGGGTGGATGTGCTGCCCACACACACACACACACACACACACACACACACCATTCCTTCCACACCCCTACCTGCACTACCACCACCACCACTACCACCTCCGCCTTCACCAGCACGCCTATCCTCATATCCTCCTGAACCCAAGGCCGCCCGTGTGTAGTCTGTAGTGATCTGTGTGGTGTAGACAGTGTCAAGTGACCTGTGTAGTCTGTAGTGATCTGTGTGGTGTAGACAGTGTCAAGTGACCTGCAACGGACGCCCCTCATCACACATCGATTCAAGCAAGCTGCGTGGCGTTGGCTGGCGGGGCGTGAAAGCCTTGTGCCGGACGTAAACACATGCAACGTAAACACCTTCCTCAGTAAACATTAAAACATAAACGAAAGAAAAACCACGTGATCAGAGGGATTAGTGTGTCGTTTCATATCCAAATGCTCGTCGTCGTGGCGGTGGTGGTGGTGGGTTGAGGAAGCATTCGTCTTGTAGTTTTATTTATTTCGTAAGCTGAAAGTAAACCGCGTTAGGTCAAAGTTGTCTTATGGGAAGGGGGAAAGAGTTGGAGTAATCGTGAATGCTAGGTGAGGAGTGCCAGGGATGAGAAAAGCTTAGGTGAGGGCTAGCAGAGAGCGCAGAAGAGGAGGAGGAGGAAAAGGGAGCAAGCTAGCAGTGGAATGTCAGAAGAGCAGAAGAGGAGCAGAAACAACAGGAAAAAATAGAAGAGTTACAGGATACGCTTCAAAAGGAGTATCACGGCAAATTAAAGGATTGTGAAGTGCATGAGGAGAGCTGAAGAGGGGACAAGAGGCGAAGGGGAGGCAAATGAGAGGCAGAAATGTGGAAAAATTAACGTGGAGTGTGGTAGTGAGTGAGTGGAAAACGGAATGGGAGTGGAAGACTTGCGGGAAGGAAGAAGGGAGGGTGGAAGAGGGGAGAAGAGGCGAAAGGGAGGCAAATGAGAGGTATAGAAGTATGGAAATGGACGTAAGATGGGGCAGTGTGTTAGAGGGAAACGGAGTGGGAGAGGGAAAGGTTTGCTGGAAGGGAGAAGGGAGGGTGGGGGAAGGAGTGGTGGAAGAGGGGAGAAGAGGCGAAGGGGAGACAAATGAAAAGAGAAAGAAATGTGGAAATAGACGTGGATTGGGGCAGTGTGTGAGAGGGAAACCGAGTGGGAGAGGGGAAGGTTTGCTGGAAGGGAGAAGGGAGGGTGGGGGAAGGAGTGGTGGATGAGGGGAAAGTGGAGAGGTGTGAGGGGAAGGTGGAATGAAGGAGGGAGGGAACAGCTGTGGATTGGGGTAGCGATGGGATGGTGAAGGTAAGGAGAGAGAGAGAGAGAGAGAGAGAGAGAGAGAGAGAGAGAGAGAGAGAGAGACTAAACAGAGAGAGATGAAAGTTAGAGAAAGGGGGAGGGAGGTGAGGGAGTGAAGGAGTAAACATTGTGACCGGGTGAGAGAGAGAGAGAGAGAGAGAGAGAGAGAGAGAGAGAGAGAGAGAGAGAGAGAGAGAGAAGTAAACAAACATTATGAGCGTGAGAGAGGGAGGTAGAAAGAGAAAGAGAGGGAGGAGGAGTCTGAAGGAGGTAAAATATAAACATGATGCGAAGGAAGGAAGGAAAGGGAGGGAGGGAGGGAGAGATACTGTTCGTGAGGTAAGGTAAAGTAAGGTAGCTATCGGGAGGGAGAGAGGTAGAGAAAGAGAGAGGAGGAGAGAAAGAAAAGTAGTGAAGTAGATTAGAGGGAGGAGAGGAGGAAGGGAGGGAGAGATAATGTACGTGAGGTAAGGTAAGGTAAGGTAAATAATTAGATATCGGGAGAGAGAGAGAGAGAGAGAGAGAGAGAGAGAGAGAGAAAAGTAGTGAAGGAGATAAGAGGAGAGGAGGGAGGGAAGAATGGAGGAAATGGGGTAAGATAAACTAGACATTTTGAGGGAAGGAGGAAGAGAGAGAGAAAGAGAAGGAGTGTGAAGGAGGTAAAAAAAAGAAGGTAAAAATCGCACGTGGGAGGTAAGGAGGGAAAGGGAGAGAAGGAGGGATTGTGTACGTGAGGTTAGGCAAGGTAGACAGCGTAAGGGAGGGAGAGGGAGGGAGCGAGAGGGAGAGAAAAAGAGTAGTATAGAAGGCAAGAAGGGAAGGAAAGGGAGGTTATTAGGCAAGTTAAGGCAGACATCGTAAGAGAGAGAGAGAGAGGAGGTAAGAAAGTAAGAATCATGCGTGGGAGGGAGGGAAGAAGGGAGGTACATGAGGTAACGTCAGGTAGACATCGTGAGCCGGAGGGAAGAAGGTAGGTAGGTAGGTAGGGGGGGGGTGGGCATAGGGAGTGAGAGACACCTGATCCTTCACAATATCAGGAGGCTAGAACCAGTTTACGACCCCAGCACGTGCCTGTCTTACCGTCCACCTCCTCCTCTCCCTTCCCCTTCCCTTCTTCTTGTATACTCCCTGTTTCTCACTCCCCTTCCTTACCTCTTTCTTCATTCTTCCACCCTCTTCCGATGTTCCCTATTCCTTCCCTCACTCTCCTTCTCTGCCTGTTCTGCCGTCCATCTCCACCTCTTCCTTTCTTGTATACTCCCTGTCTCTCACTTCCCTTCCTTACCTCTTTCTTCATTCTTCCACCCTCTTCCGATGTTCCCTATTCCTTCCCTCACTCTCCTTCTCTGCCTGTCTTACCGTCCACCTCCTCCCCTTCCTTCCCTTCTTGTATACTCCCTGTCTCTCACTCCCCTTCCTTACCTCTTTCTTCATTCTTCCACCCTCTTCCGTCGTACCCTATTCCTTCCCTCACTCTCCTCTGCCTGTCTTACCGTCCCCTTCCTTCCCTCCCTTCCCTTTCCCTTCCCCTCATGTATACTCCCTGTTTTTCTCTCCCCTTTCTTTCCTCTTCCTTCACTCTTCCACCCTCTTCCGACGTACCCTATTCCGTCCCTCACTCTCCTGTTCTGCCGTCCACCTCCTCCTCTTCCTTCCCTTTCCCCTTCTTGCATGTTACCTGTCTCTCACTCCCCATTCCATTCTTTTCCTCCCCTCATTCCCCTTTCCTTTCTCTTCCTTCTTCACTATCCCTCCTTTCCTGTGCTTTTTCCTCATCCCTCTCTCTTTTTTTCCTTCATTCCCTTCCTTTATTTCTTCCTTTCTTTATCTTCCATCTTCGTCTTCCTCTTCCTCATCTTTTTCCTTTCTCCCTTCATCCATCACGCTCACTCCCTCTCTACCTCTCCCTGTTCTTCCATCTACCTCTTCCTCCCCTCTCCTTCCCATTACCTCCCCCTTCCCATTCTCGTTCTACCTGTCATTTCTCTTTCTTCTGTCTCTTAATCTTTCCCTCACTCTCACTCTCTCCCTCTTTTCTACCTGTTCTCCCGTCTACCTCCTCCTCCCCTTCCTTTCCTCTCCCTTCTCTTTCTCTTCTTTCACTCCTCCTCCCAAACCTTATTCCTCCCTTACCTTATCCCTTCCTCCCTCACCTTCCTTCTTGTAACCTCTCTCTCTCTCTCTCTCTCTCTCTCTCTCTCTCTCTCTCTCTCTCTCTCTCTCTCCCCCCCCCCCCTTCATTCTTACCTCATTCTTTTCAGTATTTTTCCTTCTCATATGTTTTTCTTTCTCTTTTTCCATCTCCCTCAACCTCCATCTTCCTCCTCTTTCACTTTCCCTCATCTTCTTTCCTCACCCTTCCCTCTCTCTCCCTTTCTCTTTATTATCTCCTTTATCTCTTTTCCTCTTCATCACCCTTCTCCCATTTTTCTTCCCCTTCCTCTCACCTTGATGTTTCTTTCTCCCTCAATCATATTTTCTTCTTCCTTCTTTTCTTCTCCTCACTGTTCCTCTTTCGTCTCCTCTTTCTTCTCTCCATCCCTCTCTTCCTCCAGTGTGCCTTACCTCTTCTTACCTCCTTCCCTCCCTCCACCTTCCTCCTCTCCTCCCTCTCTCTCTCTCTCTCTCTTCCTCTTGCTAACTATTTCTCCCTCGCATTCCTCCTCCTCCTCCTCCTCCTCCTCCGTCCTTTTTTCATCTATGTCAGGTATTCGTTCTATATTGCTTTTATTATTATTTTTTGTTGCATCTTCATAATCGCCACGTGCTCTTTTTTGCGTGTGTGTGTGTGTGTGTGTGTGTGTGTGTGTGTGTGTGTGTGTGTGTGTGTGTGTGTGTCGTAAAAGATAAGAAAATAAGGTCGATGGTACGGACGTGTGAGAGTGTCTGAAGTGTGCCCTGTCCCTAGAGAGAGAGAGAGAGAGAGAGAGAGAGAGAGAGAGAGAGAGAGAGAGAGAGAGAGAGAGAGAGAGAGAGAGAGGTGCAACATTGAGCCTCATTAGCCTTTTGTCCATCTCGATTTGCGCATCACGGAGCTATGTAAATAAACCTTCCTTCCTTCCTTCGTTCCTTCCCTTCTCCCTTCCTTCCTTCCCTGCTCTCTTCCCTTCCTTCCTTCCCCTTCCTTCCTTCCTTCCCTTCTCCCTTCCTTCCTTCCTTCCTTCCTTCCCCTCTTCCTTCTTTCTTCCCTTCCTTCCTTCCTTCCTTCCTTCCCCGTCCTTCCTTCCTTCCTTCCCTTCTCCCTTCCTTCCTTCCCTGCTCTCTTCCCTTCCTTCCTTCCCCCGTCCTTCCTTCCCACCCTCCTTCCCTTCCTTCCTTCCCTGCTGTCTTCCCTTCCTTCCTTCCCCCTTCCTTCCTTCCCACCCTCCTTCCCTTCCTTCCTCCCTTCCTTTCTTACTCCCCTTCTTCCTTCCTTCCATCGTCTTAAAGAGTTTCGGCCGATGAGTAATGTTTTGCGACTCTCTCTCTCTCTCTCTCTCTCTCTCTCTCTCTCTCTCTCTCTCTCTCTCTCTCTCGTGTAACCCGACTCTCTTCTTATGATACCCTGATGTATTGTTTCAAGTTGTTCTTATTGTTGTTATTGTTGTCGTTTTTTTGTCTCTATATCATCTTATTAACTACCATCGTCCTGAGAGAGAGAGAGAGAGAGAGAGAGAGAGAGAGAGAGAGAGAGAGAGAGAGCACACCTGAACACACCTGCGAACAATATCTAGCTACCTGTTCTCCCCTAGTGGCTAATCAGAGAACTATTTTACCTGAGAGGGGAGGACGTGGGTTCGAATCCTTCCAATTAAAATTTATACAAAAAAGAAAGTAGAAAATTGATCCGAGGGACAAAAATAAACAATGGACAAGATAAATCTCTCTCTCTCTCTCTCTCTCTCTCTCTCTCTCTCTCTCTCTCACCAATAGCTCTATATCTTTTCTCAGCTTAATTTTCAAGGGTATTTTTATTTTTCTTCATCCTAATATGCACAGATTGAGTGACATTCCGTATGGCTTCTCAGTACGTCCACTTTGGCTCGCTTGGTGGGGGTGAGGGGCTTTGTCGGGGATTGGGGAAAGGAGGGAGGCTGGGGAGTGGGGCAAAGTGTTTAAAGAAAGAGAGGGGGTGCTGGGGGAATAGGGGGATTGGGGAGAAGTTGGGGTGTCTGAGGGAAGCAAAGTGGGAGGTAAGATGGTTGGGGAGGAGTGGGGAAGGGGTGTTGGGGGTAGGAAAATTGTGGAGGGGTGGGGTGTATCTGAGGGAAACAAAGGGGTGTGGTAGGGAGAGCGGATGGGGTGTCCAAGTGTGCTGGGGTGATCTAAGAGTGGGGGGATGCTTGAAGGGGCAGGTTGGTAGGGGGGGCAGGATGAGGCAGGCTGAAGGGGGCAGGAAGGGGTGTTCAAGGGTGCTGGGGTGACCTGAGAGTTTAATGGGGTGTTGGGTTACTCCGGCCGGGCCTCAGATCCTGCGATAAAGGTGTTGGATTCGTGTTTAGTGAAGGTGGTGGTGGTGCTGGTGCTGTCGATGATGATGACGTTTAGCCTCTTGTCTTGGAGTTTCCTAAAACCCTTGTGTATTCTTATGAATATATTCTTGTGTATGATGATTGTGCGTATGTATGTATGTTTATTTTCTCCTTATTCATATCTTTAGTCTTACAAAACAAGAGAAAGGAAGCGGGGAAGGAAGGAAAGAAGAACATAAGAACGTAAGGAGTCTGCAAAAGGCCGGTTGGCCTATACAAGGCAGCTCCTGTAAGTCTACCCCGACCTTACCTCACTATCCATGAATTTATCCAACCTCTTCTTGAATGTACCTATATATGGTATTGGCACACACAACAAGACTGCCAAGCCTGTTCCACTCACCCACAACTCTGTTGGAGAACCAATGCTTGCCTGTCTTTGTTGAATCTGCATTTATCTAACTTAAAACCATTGCTACGCGTCCTATACCTGGCTCTTTTACAATCAAAAACCCCAATGACATCCACTTTATTAAAGTCCTTTATCCATTTATAGACTTTGATCAGGTGTCCTCGCAACCTTCGCCTTTCTAGAGTGTAAATTTAAATGCTTCAGTCTATCCTCAAAAGGCAAGTTTCTCACCCCTTGAATAATTTTTGTCATCCTTTTCTGTACAGATTCTAACATCTTGATGTCCATTCTATAGTAGGGGGACCAGAATTGAACCGCGTAATCAAGATGCGGTTTGACTAAAGTAAAGTTTGAGGATGACCTCAGCGCTCCTATTGCTTACGCTCCGTGTGTTCTTGGGTTTGGAAGGGATAGATTTAGTTATTTGGTTGGGGAGGGAAAGTTTGTGTTCCTGGTCTGATAAGGGAGAGACTGTCTTCCTGGGTTGATAAGGGAGAGATTTTGTTCCTGAGTTGGTAAGGGAGAGATTTTGTTCTTGGGTTGGTAAGGGAGAGATTGTCTTCCTGGGTTGGTAAGGAAGATATTTTGTTCTTGAGTTGGTAAGGGAGAGATTTTGTTTTTGGGTTGGTAAGGGAGAGATTGTGTTCCTGGGTTGGTAAGGGAGAGATTGAGTTTTTGGGTTGGTAAGGGAGAGATTGTGTTCCTGGGTTGGTAAGGGAGAGATTCTGTTCTTGAGTTGGTAAGGGAGAGATTGTGTTCCTGGGTTGGTAAGGGAGAGATTGAGTTTTTGGGTTGGTAAGGGAGAGATTGTATTCCTGGGTTGGTAAGGGAGAGATTGTATTCCTGGGTTGGTAAGGGAGAGATTGTATTCCTGGGTTGGTAAGGGAGAGATTGTGTTCCTGGGTTGGTAAGGGAGAAATTGTGTTCCTGGGTTGGTAAGGGAGAGATTGTGTTCCTGTGTTGGTAAGGGAGAGATTGTTCCTGGGTTGGTAAGGGAGAGATTGAGTTTTTGGGTTGGTAAGGGAGAGATTGTGTTCCTGGGTTGGTAAGGGAGAGATTGTGTTCCTGGGTTGGTAAGGGAGGGATTGTGTTCCTGGGTTGGTAAGGGAGGGATTGTGTTCCTGGGTTGGTAAGGGAGGGATTGTGTTCCTGGGTTGGTAAGGGAGAGATTGTGTTCCTGGGTTGGTAAGGGAGGGATTGTGTTCCTGGGTTGGTAAGGGAGAGATTGTGTTCCTGGGTTGGTAAGGGAGAGATTGTGTTCCTGGGTTGGTAAGAGAGAGATTGTATTCCTGGGTTGGTAAGGGAGAGATTTTGTTCCTGGGTTAGTAAGGGAGAGATTGAGTTTTTGGGTTAGTAAGGGAGAGATTGTGTTCCTGGGTTGGTAAGGGAGGGATTGTGTTCCTAGGTTGGTCGGGGTCTTACTTTTATGGTTTGGGTCGGTCGGTGTGTTGGGTGACGCGGTGCGGGCGGAAAGCCATAACGAGCGGGGCCACCAAGCGGCCAAGAGTCAGATTGCCTGATTATGCTTCCTCACCTTGGGGCACGCCGCTCCAAGTGACCCCCCCCCCCTCTCTCTCTCTCTCTCTCTCTCTCTCTCTCTCTCTCTCTCTCTCTCTCTCTCTCGTGATAATCGACCATCTTGAAAATTCTGATGAGTGTTTATATATCCGGGCATCTTCTCTCTCTCTCTCTCTCTCTCTCTCTCTCTCTCTCTCTCTCTCTCTCTCTCTCTCTCTCTCTCTCTCTCTCTCTCACCGGGGCAATACTGCATCCTGGAGAACACACACACACACACACACACCTCATGCCTGCTCCTCCACTTCACTCTCTATTTCTTTCTTCATTCCTTCGCCTCACTCATCTTCATTCCTCTCTTCGTTCCTTCTTATGCCCTCATTTCCTCCCTCATTCCATTGTTTGCTCCTTCTTATTCTCATCCTCTTCTGCTCTTTCTCACTTGTTATCTGCGTGGTCCCTCCTCCTCCTCCTCCTCCCCCTCCTCCTCCTCCTCCTCTTTTT